>NC_061111.1:182990581-182996874 GCF_002878395.1 Capsicum annuum
AATGACTCCCGAGTTAATGATTGGGATATGTACGAATATTTTAATTTAAGCTTAAAGAGGGTTGTGTATCTTATCATGAAGGCCGGGGGGGGGGGGACTGATACCAGAAACCACATTTGCCGGCGTTGGGATTTTTATGACCACGTGTATGTTCACACATTATATATTTTTTTGGTATAGTTGGAGACTTGATGTCTCTGGACCTCCCTAAATTTCCTAGGTTCGTGTGGTTAACACGTACTGGGGCCCCTTTAACAAGAAAAGCTAAACCCATATAGCCCATGGGCGCCCTTAAGGATGGATAGAGATATACAATCCAGGTTAATAATTTTTAAACTCTAACGTTCATAACCCTTTAACCTATCCCATCATCCTATATATGTATGTATGAATGTGTGTATGTGGTTTGAATGATTTTGAACATGATATTATTTTCTCACTTTCTCTGAGTTACATACCATTACTTCCCAGTGACCGTCCTTGGATGCTGTAGTATTTAATAATGTAGGATCCTAGAGTTCTTTTGTTACTTCTGTATAGTGTTAGGTGGTGAGGATATCAGTGAGTTTCTGTAAAGTGGTGAGCCTCCATTATTTGGAAAGTTTTACTATTTCATTAGGTTTCTTTTCAGAATTTAGGAATTATAAACTCTCTTTTTTAGGGTCGGAGGCATGTCCCAACTTAGTTTGGTACTTTGGTATTTAGAGGATTTTATGGCCAAACATGACTGAGATATTTATTATTGACTCTTATTAATTATTTGGTTTATCAATTCATCTTATTATCATATCTGGTTGTCTTTCGCTATTTATCGTTATTGTGTTCTTGATGTTAGGTTAAGGGGTGGTCTCTGGCTGTTAGTGGGCTTTAGATATCCATCACGACCTGACCCTAGTATGGGTTATGAAAAACTTGGTATCAGAGCACGATTCAGGGTCTTTGGGTGTCCATAAAGCCTTGTCGAGTAGAGTCCTTTTTATAAGTGTGTAACACGCCATACTTATAAGGGGGAGGCTATAAGGCATATATGAATGTTTCCCTTTCTTATGTTCTAGTTCAGGCTATAGAGTCTAGTGTCTTGAAAACTCTCTAACTCCTGCTTTACTTATGTTTTAGATCACGCTTCCCTAAAGATCTAATGTTCATAGAAACTCTGCTAGACCCTTTTTCCTACCTGAGGACAATATAGATAGAACTCACCCTATTTATGAAGTATAGATAAGGTATAAGGTCCCTGCTCCTGATTGTACTGCCCCATATGGAGTTCCACTAGTCACTACTATCCTTCTTTGGGCTTTTAGAGCTGATGGTACTCATGCCCAGACACCTAAGGGAGATATATTTAATTTAGATCTTCTCTATTCTATTCATCTTCTTACCCAGTTAGTGGATTCTCAGTTTCACCAGTCGGATCATATTGGTTCTGCTGCTCCTTTGTTTAAGGTCACTCAGGTTTGCCAATTGATGAGGTTGAATCCCCTAAACTTTACAAGCTCTATGGTTGAGGAGGATCCTCAAGGGTTTGTAGATGATATGGATAAAATTTTTAGAGTGATACATGCTATTGATGTGGTATGATGAGTGGGTACAACTTAGAGGTGGTGATGCTGAACCAGTAGTGTAGGATGAGTTTTCAGGTACTTTTCTTAATCATTTCTTTCTCCAATAGTTGAGGGAGGCTAAGGTAGAGGAATTTATAAATCTGAAGCAAGGTAAGATAAGTGTGAAAGAATATGTATTGAAATTTTAGCAGTTGTCTCGTTATGCTCCAGAGTTAGTGTCTACTATGAGATCCAAGGTATGAAAATTTGCTTTTAGTTTGTCCCGTGACTTGGTATTGGAGTGTATGGTTACAATGTTGAACAATGATATGGACATCCCCAGACTTGTAGTTTATATGCAGCAGGTAGAGGATGAAAAGAAGAGGCAGGCAAATATGAGAGAATGGTAGAATAAGAAGTTTAGGTATTCAGAGTAGGGTATGAATTAGTAGAATAGTAGGAAAGATGGTAGGTAGTGGACCAAGTATAAGGCTTGGGGAAATTTTAGTTCATATTAATATGATGATAAATGCTCCTTATCCTAAGCTATCTAGTGATCGTTATTTATAGACTAGCAGTGGACCAAGGAGCATGGTGCCCAGTCTCAGGGTAGTGGAGCTTAGTCGGCCCTACCTTATCCTCTTTTTAGATTTTATGGACAACTTTATCGTGGTATTGAGATAAGGGGAGGAACTTATCCTTCAACTGTGGTCAGTCTGGACATATACAGAGGAGATATCCTATAGCTAAAGTTGCCACTAGAGCTAATAAGGTCCAATTTCCACTTATTCGATTCCTGCAACAAAGGGCACCATTTCTGGAATTAGCACTAGCTAGAATCATCTCTATTCACTTACTACCCATCAAGAGTGTGAGGTATTTCTTCTTTCATGATGTTCACTATTTGGTTGATTTGGGTTCTGCCCTATCCTATGTAACTCCTTATGTAGGTATGTATTTTGGTTTTGTTCTTAAAAATATTTCCAACTCCCTCTCTATTTCTACTTTGATGGGCGATCTTATAGTAGATATAAAAATCTATAGGGGTTGTGTGGTATCCATCTTTTATAGGGAGACATTAATAGATTTGATAGATCTTTATATGGTACATTTTGATGAATCATTGGGGATGTTTTGGATTCATTCAGGCTATGTGTCTCTTGATTGTAGGACCCAAAGGGTCAGTTTCCAATTTTCTAATGAACCAGTAATTGAATCGGAGGGAAGTTTCTTACTACCCAAAGGGAGGTTCATTTCCTATCTTAGAGCTTGAAAGTTGATTTCTAAAGAGTGCTTGTATCATTTGGATTGGGTTAAGGATTCTAATTCTGAGGGTCCCTCTTTTCAATCTGTCCTCATGGTTAGTGAATTTCCTAAAATGATTCCTGATGATCTTCCTAGAATTCCTCTTGATAGGGAAATAGATTTTGGGATTGATCATCTATCGGATACCTATACTACTTCTATTCCTCTCTATAGAATGGCTCTGCCTAAGTTAAAGGGGCTATAGGAGAATTTTAAGGATCTTTTTTATAAGAGTTTCATCCATCCTAGTATTTCTCCATGGGGTGCTCCGATGTTTTTTGTGCATAAGAAAGATAGATCTCTTCATATGTGTATAGATTATTAGGAGTTAAAAAAGTTGACAGTGAAGAATAAGTACCCTTTTTTCTAGGATTGATGATTTATTCTACCAACTTAGGGTGCTAGGTAATTCTTTAAGATTAATCTTCATTTGGGCTACATTAACTGAAAATTAGGGAGGTGGATATTCCCAAGACTGCTCTCTGTACCCGGTATGGCCACTATGAGTTTTTGGTTATGTAATTTAGGTTGACTAATGCTCCAGCTGCATTTATGGATCTTATAAATTGGGTGTTTAGGAGTTTTTAGATTTATTGTCATTGTCTTCATGGATGACATCTTGGTGTATTCTAAGAGTGAGGAGGATCATGCCAATCACCTCTGAATGGTGTTGCAAACTCTTAAGAATCAGAAATCACATATAAAATTTTCTAAGTGTGAGTTTTGGCTGAATGCTGTGACATTCTTTAGGTATGTAGTTTTTAGTGAGGGGATCAAGGTGGATCCACAGAAGGTTAACGCTGTTAAGAAGTGGCCTAGAACCATGACTCCAATCGACAATAGGAACTTTTTGGGCTTGTCTGGGTATTATAGGAGGATTGTGGAGAGTTTCTCTTTTATTGCTTCTTTATTGACAAAGTTAACTCAGAAGAAAGTTAAGTTTTTGTAGTCCAATGCTTGTGAGGGTAGTTTTGAGAAGTTGAAGGATAAGTTGACTTCTGCTCCTATTTTGACCCTGCCCGAGGATACTGAGGGGTTTGTGGCATATTATGATGCATCCCGTGTGGGACTGGGTTGTATCTTGATACAACATGGTAAGGTTTTGGATTATGTTTCCAGGCAACTTAAGGTTCATGAGAGAAACTATTTGACTCACAACTTAGAGTTGGTGGCTGTGTTTTTTACTTTAAAGTTTTAGTGCAATTATTTGTATGGGGTGCATGTGGATATCTATTCAGATCATAAGTGTTTGCACTATGTGTTCACTTAAAAGGAGTTGAATCTCATGCAAAGGCAGTGGATCGAGTTACTCAAGGATTATGACATAAGTTTTCACTATCATCTAGGTAAAGCTAATATTGTCATGATACTCTTAGTAGGGTATCTATAGGGAGATTATCTTACGTGGATAAGGAGAAAAGAGGATTGGTGAAGTACATTCACCAGCTAGCTAATTTGGGAGTTCGTCTATTGGACTCTGCGGATGAGGGAGTGATTGTTCAAGAATTGGTTAAATTATCTCTTGGTGCTTAGGTGTATGAGAAGTAGACCTTGGATCCTATACTTATGCCAATTAAGAAAGATGTGGATCAACATAAGTTTATGTCATTCGAGATCAGGGGAGATAGCATTCTGAGGTATCAAGGTAGGTATCCTATTGGGTGGTTTGAGATTGGTGAGACTAGGTTGTTTGGTATTGACTTGGTTCACCAAGCCATGGAGAAGGTGAAGTTTATTAAAGAAAGACTTAGGACTACCCAATGTCCCTAAAAGTCTTATACGGATGTGAGGAAGAGGGAGTTGGAGTTCGAGGTAGTGATTGGGTGTTTTTGAAAGTTTATCCTATGAAAGAAGTCACGAGGTTTGGGAAAAGAGGAAAGTTTAGTCCCCGTTATGTTGGCCCGTATTAAATTTTGAGGAGAGTTGGGAATATTGCTTATGAGTTGGATTTGCTAGCAAGCTTGGAATCTATTCACCCTATTTTCCATGTGTTGATGTTGAAAAAATATGGGGGTGATCCTTCTTTGATTGTTCCTTTGGAGAATGTTGGCATTTTGAATTCCTTGTCATATAAGGAAGTCTCGGCAAAGATATTGGATAGGAAAGTCTGTAGGTTGAGGACTAAGGATTAGCTTCGGTAAAAGTGATTTGGAGAATTCAAAAGGTGGAAGAAGCTACATAGGAAGTTGAAGATGATATGAAGGATAAATACTCGTTCTTGTTCCCTATGTTTGATGAAGATGCTTAAGGTATTTATTTCTTTCTTCTTTATCGTTTTTCTAATTTGATCTTGATTTTTAGTTGCATTCTATCTTATATCATGATAAGGGTAACCTTAACTTCTTATTTGGTGATGAATGATCCTAAGGGGTAGTAGGAGATAATGTAATACCCCAGGTTTTGGACTCTGAAAATTCTGGAGTATTGGTAACACTGCCAAGACTACGACTCATATGACGAGTCGTTAACACTCATCATAAGTCATTAGGTGAGACTCGTGTTCTCTCCAGTAAGATTTCTCAAGGTTTCTACCTTGACAATGAGTCGACGTCATGAGTCATCAGGTTAGGTCACGAGTCATAATGAGTGTCTCGTGACCATACCAGTGAAGATCAAGATTTGGGTCCTCAGGTAACGAGTCTAGGTAATGACTTGTGGTTAGTGGTCATGAGTCATTAACATAGTCATAACGACTGGGCTCTATTTTCTTCATATTTTAAATGGGGTTATTTTTGTCTTTTCCTTCCATCCAACTATTATCCCATGACTTAAAATACCTCAAATAGTCTCTTTTCCATCAGTTAACAAAAGTAAATACACCCCTCTTCTCTTAAACTCCCCAAAGCAATAGAAAGCTAGGGTTTTCAAGGGCTTAAATATCTAGGTTCCAATTCATGATTTCTCTCTAGAATTTTTTGTGTTTCAGGAACGTCTCTCCTCCCTAAACTTCAATTTCATATAATAGCCTATGTTAACCAGTATTCATGTGGTTTTAATGGTTGGGTTTGAAATTGGATTAAGGATTCTTGATGATTATTACTTGAGTTATGTTTCCCATGGTTTAAATGTTTTGGTTATGATTTAAGTGATAATTTTTGGGCTGGATGGGGGCATGGTTAATATTGTTAGAATGGGGGACATGGGTTCCCCTAAATTTATGGATTTTTGATTTGGAATTGGCATTAACCTCAACCTACTTCATAAACTTGATTTTGGAACATGGATATGCATGATTTAACCTGTTTTTGGACATTGCATTACAAATAAAGTCTAAATGGATAAAATGAATTTGAAAGGCCTTGGTGGCCATGATTTTGGATTTTTAAAATGGAACTTAAAGTCAACTTGTAATTGAATTGAAATGGCATAATTGGATTAGCTTGCAAGCATAATTGGTATAGCGATACCAAATGATAAATGCCTTAAAAAATGACTCCCGAGTTAATG
>NC_061111.1:182999874-183208747 GCF_002878395.1 Capsicum annuum
AATGACTCCCGAGTTAATGATTGGGATATGTACGAATATTTTAATTTGGGCTTAAAGAGGGTTGTGTATCTCATCGTGAAGGTGGATGTCCCAAGGAAACCAATACTAGAAACCACGTTCGCTGGCATAGAGGTTATTATAACCGTGTGCATAGTTTACACATTATATATATTTTTTGGGATGGTTAGAGGTTTGGTATATCTTGCCCATCCTCAAATTTTCTCGGTTCATGTGGCTAATATGTTCTAGGGCCCTTCCAGCAGGAGGAGCTGAACCCATATAGCCCGTGGGTGCCCTTAAAATGGATAGAGCTACACAGTCTAGGTTAATGATTTTTAAACTCTCATGTTCATGACCCTTTTTTCTATCCCCACATCTTATATATGTATGTATGAATGTGTGCATGTGGTTTAACTAATTTTGGAAATGGCATTATTTTATCACTTACCCTGAGTTACATGCCAGTGCTTATCCCACTAACTGTCCCTAGATGCTATATTATTTTAAGATATAGGGTTTTTTGTTACTCCTGTGTAGTGTTAGGTGATGCGGACATCAGTTGAATTTCTGTAAAGTGGTGAGCCTCTATTATCTGGAAAGCTTTACCATTTTATTAGGTTTCATTTCAGATTTAGGAATTGTGACCGCTCTTTGTCATGGTCTGGGGCTTGTATCGAACTAGTTTGGTACTTTGGTATTTAGAGGCTATTGTGGACAAGTTTAGGTTGGATATTTGTTGTTGACTCATATTATTCATTTGGTTTATCTATTCATCTTATTATTATGTCTGTTTTTCTTACACTATTTATCCTTATTGTGTTCTAGATGTTAGGCTAGGGGGTGGTCTCTAGCTCATGGTGGGACTGAGATACCCGTCATGACCAAGCCCTGGTTTGTGTCATGACAAATCTTCAGCTATTGTCTATGTATATAACTTCTGCAAAAATTCAATGAAGTTTCAAACTATGTAAAAAAGTTGGAGGGGGTTACCCAAGCAGGTCAAGCTAAAATGTTAGCCAAGAAGTCACAAAATATTGTTAATTTCAATGGGTCTTACTCTAAGGGCCACAGTCAACATGCCTATTTATCTCGTCCTATTCAGTAAGCTTCGTTAGCTTTAACTGTGGTTCCAGTTAAGGATTTTTCTCTGCTATAGATTGTTAGGGGCCAAGGGGCTTTCTTGTCTTCCACTAGTCGACCCTATCTAGAGTAAGGATGTTTCCATTTTTTGTGATTATCCACTTTAAGAAGGAGTGTCCTGTGAGACAAGAGAATGGCCAAGCATAAAAGCAGATTTAGGCTATAATTCTAGTTGATAGAGGAAGAGAAGATGACGACAAGGGTCGTCCATAGGGCGGAGAAACAAATTAGATAGGTTGTCAGAGTGATAGTAAAAATGGTAGCATTGGGGGAGGAGTGCATCCAGGGAAAGAGTTATCTTAAATCGATGATCGGTCTCATTATTATGTATGTCTGAGAAAGACTAATACCGAGACTTCTGATGCGGTGATCATAAGTACTATTTTTATTTCTAACCAGATGGCTTCTGTTTTATTTGATCAGGGGTCCACTTATTCTCATGTATCTATTTAGTTTTTGGTGGGACTGAATTTGGTCTTTGGTGTACTTGATTATCCTATTTATGTTCCACTCCAGCTGGTGAGTCTGTGGTAGTAACCCATGTTTACCATTCTTGCCCTGTATTATTTATGGTTTTTTTGACTTGGTAGACTTGATTATTCTGGATATGTTAGACTTTGATGTAGTTTTTGGTATGACCTAGTTATGTCCATATCACGCTGTTATTATAATGCCAAGACAGGGAATCTAGCTATACTGGGAATGGGTAATCTAAAATAGAAAAGAGTGTATCAGGCCAAGCCAGTGAAAATTATATTTTTTTGGGACAGAGGGTTAGTGGGGAAGGGATGTTTGAAATTTTTATCTCATCTTCGAGATATGAGTTTGGGATCCTCTTCTATAGAGTCAGTTTTGCTAGTTTCCAGGATGTGTTCCTTTCAGACCTACCGGGTATGCCTCTAAATAGAGATATCAATTTTGTATTGACTTAGAGCTGAGAACTTTTCCTTTATCAATTTTTCCTACAGAATGGCTCCAATAGAGTTGAGATAGCTTAAGACTCAATTGTATGAGATACTTGACAACAATTTTATTCCTCCAAGTGCTTCGCCTTGGGGGTGCTTTGATCCTGTTTATAAAAAGAAAGGATGGTAGTTTAAGGATGCGCATTGATTATAGACAACTGAATAAGGATTCTATCAAAAGTAAATACCTTCAGCCTCACATAGATTATTTATTTGACCAGTTTCAAGATGCGTTAGTGTTCTCAAAAATTGATTTATGATCGGGTTATCAGTAGTTAAAAATTATATTGGAGGATGCGACAAAGACAAATTTTAGAACTTGGTAAGGTGTATGAGATACTTGACAACAATTTTATTCCTCCAAGTGCTTCGCCTTGGGGGTGCTTTGATCCTGTTTATAAAAAGAAAGGATGGTAGTTTAAGGATGCGCATTGATTATAGACAACTGAATAAGGATTCTATCAAAAGTAAATACCTTCAGCCTCACATAGATTATTTATTTGACCAGTTTCAAGATGCGTTAGTGTTCTCAAAAATTGATTTATGATCGGGTTATCAGTAGTTAAAAATTATATTGGAGGATGCGACAAAGACAAATTTTAGAACTTGGTAAGGTCATAATGAATTTCTTGTGATGTCTGTTGGGTTGACTAATGCACCTGCATCCTTTATTAGTGATGAACAAGGCTGTTCTAGGATTATTTTGTTATTGTGTTTATTGATGATATTCTTGTCTACTCCTAGAGTAAAAAAGAGCATGCAGGCCATCTTCACATAGTCTTGGAGATTCTAAGGGAGAAGCGGTTGTTTGCAAAGTTTTCAAAGTGTAAATTTTTCTTGTCTTTAGTTGCCTTCTGGGGGCATGTGGTTTCTAAGAAAGGGTCATGGATCCCCCGAAGATTCAGGCATTTAAGAATTAGATTCGATCTAGTTTAGTGATCGATCTTTGTGGGTCTAACTAGTTATTACCACAGGTTTGTCAAGAACTTTGCATCTATTGCGACACACGTAACAAGGTTGACTTTGAAGGAAGTGTCGTTTGTTTGGTCAGATCAATGTGAAGAGAGCTTCTAAAAGCTCAAGTCACTCTTGACTACAATGCTTATTCTTTCATTGTTGTTTGAAGGTAAGGATTTCATAGTGTTTGCGATGCTTCACTTTTAGGTTTGGGTGCTGTGTTCATGCAGAATAAAAATGGCATTGCTTATGCTTTGAGATAGTTAAAGCTTTACAAAAATAACTACCCAATACACGACTTAGAGATTGCAGCGGTGGTGTTTGCATTTAAGATTTGGAGACCCTATGTTTATGGTGTCAAGTGTGATGTCTTCACAGATCACTGTAGCCTACAACATGTGTTCACTCAAAGGGTTTTGAATCTAAGGCAATGGAGGTGGATGGAATTATTGAAGGACTATAATGTAACTATTCAGTATTATTCAGGTAAGGATAATATATGGCAGACATATTGAGATAAAAAGCAATAAGTATGGTCAGTTTATCATTTTTGAGGGTGTCTTAGTGACCACTAGGTAGAGAGTTTCTAACTCTTGCATCTTTGAATAGTCCATTTGGGGTTCTGATATGGTGGTCTCAAGGTAAAGTAAACATTTGTGAATCATATTAAGGCCAAGCAATTTGAGGATGATAGTTGAATGTATTTCAAAATCCAGTGGTGCGCAGAGATATGGTGGCGCCACTCTTAACGTGGGTGGGGTGTTGTGGTTTATGGAAATATTATGTGTTCCTCGAGTTTGTGATTTGATTTGTGATATGATTTTAGAAGCCCATGGCTTGAATTATTCTTAGTACGACCAAGATGTACCATGACGTAAGGCAGCTTTATTTGTGGATTAGGATGTAGAAGGACATAGTGGATTATATGACCATGTGTCATAACTATCAGTAGGTGATGTATGAACACCAAAAGGCAATGTGGTTGCTTCAAATAATGCCTATACCAATGTAAAAGTTAGAGCATATTGCTATGGATTTCTTGGTTGGACTTTCTAAGTCTTTGGGGAAGTTATTTTGGGTGATAGTAGACTGGCTAATGAGACTAGCTTACTTTTTACTGGTTTGGGTAAACTACAACTCTCAGTAGTTACTAGAATCTACGTTAAGGAATTTGTCAAACTTCCTGGGGTGCCCGATACAATCATTTTAGATAGGGATGCCAAGTACACTTCCAAATTTTGGGGCAGGTTTCTTGAGGAGTTAGACACCATACTTACATTTAGCAAAACCTTTCATCCTTAAATTGACGGGCTATCAAAGATGATAATTCAGGTGCTAGAGGACATGTTGAGGGCTTGCATAATTAATTTTGGTGGTCATTTAGACCATTTTTTTCATTGTGTAAATTGTCATACAATAAGAGCTATCACTCCAGCATTGATATAGCCTCATTCAAGACCCTCTACGGAAGAAAATGTAGGTCACCTATTGGGTGATTTGAGGCTAGCTATGTCAAACATTTGGGCACAAACTTGGTAAAGGAGGCTTAAGAGAAAGTAAGGCTTATTCAAACTAAGTTGTTGGCTTCTCCAACTAGGTAAAATTTGTATGTGTCCATGGGCCGTAAGGTAAGAGACATAGACTTCAAAGTTGATGATAATTTTTTGCTTAAGGTGTCTCCTATGAAGGGAGCCATGAGGTTTGGTAAGAGTGACAAGATCAACCCTCGATATCAGTCCTATCGAGGTTTTTGAAGAGGTGTGTCAAGCTTCAAAGTTACTAAGTATGTTTTTCTTAAGGTGTATCCTATGAAGGGAGTCATAAGGTTTGATAAGAGGGGCAATCTCAGCCCTCAGTATCTTTTCTATCAAGGTTTTTGAAGAGGTGGGTTGTATTTCATATCTCAATATTGAAAAGGTACCATGGAGATGGAGAGTATATCATTAAGTGGGATTCAATGCTTCTAGATAGAACCAGCAGAGATTCTAGATTAGGATGTTTGGAAACTGAGGACGAAGAAAATTTGTTTGGCAAAAGGTTCAATGGAAGAATCTTTCGGTTGAGGAAGATATTTGGGAAATCTATAAGAACATGGGACAAGTACCCTTAATTGTTTGAGGATTTAGGCAGTTTCTTCATTCCTAATTTTAGCCTACTTTTAAATTTAATCATCTGGGGATGAATAATGGGTATTTGGTGTCTATTGTAATGATAAATTTCATCGTTATGTATGAAACTCCCGTTAAAAGTCCCAAGTTTAAATTCTTTCTGGTTTTGAAGTTATAAATTTTAGGCTGGGCTAGTTTCAAACAAAATTGGTGCGAGGTGTGGTATAGGGAAATTCAAAAATGATTTGGATGGGTTTAACGACATTTTTCTTGAATTCTTGGTAGCTATGACAGTAAAAAACTCATTAAAATTTTACGTATTCGAATTAGGGTGAGTAAAACTCCCAAAATTGATCTTAGCATAAAGGGCATTGTTTGAAATATCTCTAGTTTAGCTTGTATTTTAAAAAGTGAGATTTGGTGCAAAATTAGACATTTTGTCCTATTAACGCTTCTATAGCGATTGGCACCCTGCTATATCGACTATCAAAGGTTGGTCAATGCCGCTATTATGACAAAAATCATAGTTTAATCAAATATTTCTCTTCAAAATAGTTTATTATTGTAAAACTTATTTTGGGACAAAGGAGGGGTGATTTACACCTAAGCTCTTTGTTTGACTTTTAAATGGTAAATAATCCATCCCCGTTAACTTGTAATTGATGATTAATCCATAGAATTTCTATTTTACAGAGTTTAAAGTGGGGGTTTAAGGACAAATTTAATGGGTTTTATTTATTAACAATTAAGTTAACCTTGCATTCTATTAATTCACCAATTTAACCATGGAATTTATAGTTTTAGGTTAATTATGGTAGAAAAGCTCTATAACGAGAAAGGAATGATCATGAACATGACCTTAGGGCTTGGGGGTGAGTTATTATTCTTGACATGGTATGTCATGGTATTGGTTATGTATTTATATGTTTGTTTTAGACCACGAGCAAGCAAAAATTATACAGAAGGTCTATGCTCTAACTTTGAGGAGTTGTGCAAGCTTAGTTTGAGGTAGGTGATGGCATTATAGTTTATGATATATTTGCATGTTCACTACTTTGTAGTGTGGCTTATTGGTGCATGCTGTTTGGTGTGGTCAATGCAAATGATTTTAGGGTTGCTATATGATTTTTGACCTATCTTATTTGTTAAATATAGGATGTTTGGTGAAATAAGATTGGCAGACACTTGTGTCGGGGGTTTAGTACATGGATGAAAATTATCCCCTGTAGTTCATGGCTATAAGGTGGTTGTATTACCCCTAGGGTGTATGTACGAGGTTCATGTGAGTTTGAAAATTTCTTGACTAAATTGGAGAAATATGTTTATGTGCTAAATAAATTGTTCTGACTTGTCATAACTTGATTGAATTGACTGGTGATAGTATGTCGACTTATCAATTTTGATCCCTAATTTCTTATTTGTTGTTTGTTATGTTAAGTGTGATTGTTGATCATGGATTAACTTGTTATACTATAATTTGGTTATGTATTCATATTCTCATCTTGGGTTGCCAAATGGCCCTACCAGTACATTGTTATTTTCTTGTGTGTTGATACTACATATTCTCTTATTTTTTTGAGTGCAATTCATATTTAAATAGCTCCTACGATACCTCACTTATGATCCCAATGATTTACTTCAGATTTCAGGGTGAGTAGCGGGCTACCATAGAATCTCTCCTTATTGGCATAGTTCCTTATTTTTGAACTTATGTTTCCATTACAGATTTGGGGGTTGCATCCCCTTCTTGACCTTGTTTAGTAGTATTGGTACATATGACTTTTGGTTCCTAGGAATGGTTTATTTCCTTAAGTACAGTATTTCATCTTTGATTGTACTTATTTTTTTTGGTTTAGCCTTGTTTTTATCTACTGATGGATTAGTTCTTAATTTTTTATGTGTTGCTTGTGAGATGGTGTTTTTGGATAGATAGTTCTCCCACCAAGTGAGTTGTGTGGGTGTCAGTCATGATGAGTTTTGGGTCGTGGCACTCTTCCTTGATTTTTCATTCATTTCCAACCCCTTTTATGCCATTAGAGGACTTTAGATCTTGAAAATTATTGGGATTTCATCCTATTGAACTTAGGTAAGTTAGCCTACTATATCTTGGTCAATTTCACTTTTTGTTCTCATGTTATTTATCCCAAAATTTGTTTATTTCTTGGTTTTAGGGTTAGTTTCCTTGAGCTTATGGGCTAATTTGGCCCCCCATTTATGCTCCATTTGTTCTTAACTTTTGAGCACATGTTTCTTATCCTTTGAGGAACCTCATGGTAGATTCAATATTGGGATTTTATTAGTCGGCCCCACAGACCTATTTTTGACCCAGTTTTAGGTCCAAAGTTTCATATTACAATATAGATACCATTTTACTCATATTAATAATTTTAATAATGTGATGTCATTTTGAAATCATGGTGTGACGATGAACAATTCATGGACAATTTGGGATTTTGGTTTGGCTATGATCTAGGCTTCAGTCTACTCATCTCTATGAGATTGTATATTTCTCATGCTAGGTAGGAATTATAGGTTATGTTTATGCCTAGATATATCATGACTTAACTTAATGAGGGGATTTAGAATAGTAATGTGACCTAAACCTTAGCCTAAAATACCTATTAAGGCTGTAGATCCTATTACATCTATTGATATACTTGATTAATCATAAATTTGCATAAGGAAAGGCTTATCATATTACTTAGTGAATGGGATAATATTCCTCGGTTAGGGCCTTCTAGCGGTTTTATGCCCTTCTTTACCTTAGTTTCCCTATTTATAGTATTAATATCTTGTTGAATTATATATTGTTGGGCCCTAGTCCATGGTTACAATATCATTTAGATACCAAGTTTGTATTCTATCCCTTGTAAGGATATCATTGTATTTTAAGATGCTTAGACACTTATGATTGTGTTGGTTGGATATTGGTGATGACATGCATACAGTTAGGCGCGTGTGTACCTATTTGGTGGTATGATTCCAAGATAAAACCTTGATTTTACTATCATTTTCTAAATAGAATTTATCCTAACTTTTTCACTTTAAAACCTGTTTTCTTAAAACGGAAGTCGTACCACCCTTATTATTGGACTCTGATATTTTAAACTAATTGTATTACTTTTGAAATTAAATCAAGGTAGATTTCGGTCCACAATTGATCCCTCATTTTACTACAACTTATTCACTTTGGTCGAGGGATATTTTGACCCTTTCTACATTACCAAACTGTTTTAGTCCTAGATTTGATCTAGAACAATGTATTTATAGACATTCACTCATTCATTTTTATTTTGAGTCTGTATATGATACTACATATCTCTCCCCAAAAATAAATGGAGTAGGTTTGTGATAATGGATTATGAAAATCCTGATTTGGAACTAGGCAGTGTAGATTGTTATGTTATTTTCTGATTTTTCACTTCGGGTAGAAACCTTGATTTTGCTAGATAGCTCCCATATCACTTATGGCCCTTGATATATTAGACTATCTCTCTCAGATTAGTATCTTTGGGTTTGGTTATCGGTATAGAGTTGATATACATTTTTATATGTACTTCCCTAGCCATGATTTACATATTATTTCCTTCTTTCCTAATACTATACAATGTATATTCATTTCTTCACTCTACTGTTGTATAAGTTATATCTCTTCCTTCAATTTACTATTGTATATTTGCTAGACACTTATGGTATCATGGTTGTCTCGGGGTATAGGTAGTTCATGATAGCTTACCCTTATCGCTTCATTAGTATTATTAGGTTTAGCTTCTTAGATAGCTGTCGGCAATTTATATTCTAGCTATACATATTATTTATATTTGTATTATGTTTAAGGCTCAGTAGACCAATTCCTACTGAGAACTACACGCTTGGTACTTATACTACATTTCTGCGTACTGTAGATCATAGTATGAGTTCTCTCCAATGATGTGTGCATTATGCAGTGAGGTCATAGATCAGAGAATTGGGGTGAGCTCCTGACGTACGGAGTTTCCTTCTCTTCCTCTTATTATTAAACCAATCTCTGTTCTTGCATTTTAGAGGCGACTGTGTATATATTTATTTTGTATTTTATCTTGCTCTCCTTATTAGCTCTTTGAATCTAGAAATTAGCTAAATATTGTAAGTGGTAATTGACGATAAAGTCGGAAAGCACTACTATTGACTATTCGTTGGAATAAAATTAACTTATCAATTAAATTATTCTAGTTAGGATGGTTAGACTTTAAGTTCTTGTTTAGAATTTTTGAAAGATAGGAATGATTCATAATTGACAAAGGCATGAGTAATATAACAAAATTTGTGGAAAGATGAAAATTGCTGCTACCGAAAAACCACACATTGATAGAGTAAAATAATTATATAAATAAAATAAATAGAAAGTGGGACATAAGTAATTTGTCGGTTAATAAATATTTTATATCAAAAAAAATTAAGTCAGACATAAGTCTAGCACGATCGTGCTAGAACCACTTGACTTAAGGAGTACCTCACACCTTCCTCTAGGTCAACAAAATTTCTTACGTGGATTTTTAGTTTATAGACCAATATAATAAAGAGTCATTTCCTTTTGATTGAGAATTCAATAAGATGATTTGAAAAATCAAAACTTTATTTCAAGTGGCAATTCTATAAATAAATAATCCCTTCTCAAAATTGTCACTTTAATTGAAAAAGCCTTTTAAAACCAACTCTTAGCGATGGTGGGTAAAAATCGAGGTGTAACAGATAACAACTCCCCTGGGGATATAATAGCGAAATTCAAGCTTTTATATTGACTTGTTTGACTTTATTTAATTATTGGGTATTTTGTTTGTTTGCCTAAATGTGCTATTTATCTATTTGCTTTCCGCTTTGATATTATTTAAATTGCAATATGAATTGTCTTCTCTCGCACACCCATATGAGTCTTCTTAAAGATACTTTACATTCAAAGATGTGGTGTATGCTTCTAATCTTTGAGATATCAGAGTTGCAACAATGCTCCTACGAATGATTTTATAGTCACACATGTTTTAGGATGGAGCGGACCAATAGTGAGGCCGAAATGCACTACTACCGTTAAGCTTTCCTGTCCCGACATGGGTTGTCCGCTCATTTTGTAGCTAGTCTAGTCACATATTCCATTAGGATGTTAAACCTAGTAGAACAATTCTTAGACAGTGATTTTCCATAATAGGATTTACTTTATACATCACGTGCATTTTGACTTAGTAGTGGATCAATAAGGGTTTGATATGTCTAAAAAGTACCCTCTTTTAAGACTATCCATTTTTTGTACTACTAGTTGCATTACTTATCAGTCTATTTTGAATGTTGATCGAATTTAGAGTGAATCTGTTAATGTAAGAGAGGATGAAAATTGCTCTCTAATACCTGTTATTTATCAAAACCCAAATGAGATGTGATGTTTGCTTTCACAATTTTTTTTTAAAATTATTAAGTTTGCTCCCAATCAGACGAACAACACACACCTGATTCTCATCTTAGTGAGATACGTAGGCATCCCTCCGTGGGTTCATGATCTTAAATAAAAGTTTGGGTTTCCTTCTAAAAAAATGAGAGTTTGATCCTTATACAAAAAAAAGAATTCATTTTTGAAAGTTTTAAAATAATTTCTTAATCATCATTAATAAATTCAACAAAAAAATCATTTTTCTTTCTCATTATTTTACAAAATGGGTGCTTATTCATATCTCTAATTTCAAGAAATACACATATCTGATTTTTGCTCCGTTGAGATACGTAAGCAACCCTACTCAGATTCAGTGATCCCTATTCAAAAATTCAAAAGAAAAAAAGATTTTAGTCATCATTAAAAAGAATTATCTTTTATTAAAAAGAATTATCTTTTATACTCATTAAAAATATAAATAATAATAAAAAAGTTTTCCTATTAAAAAAAATTCCTTATGTTTCAAGTTCTGAACTACGTCTGACCTGATTCTTGTTTCAACAAGATACGTACGCAATCCTTAATTTGGGTTTGGTGTTACCTAAAAAGGTTCTTGACTTGGTTGGTACCAAAATACTTAAGAGCATGGAATTAAAAAAACAAGTATTAAATTATTTAGTATGTTATACTGGACCAACTTTGTTGTGAACCATAGATTCTTTTAGTACCTCTAATTGTACTTAAGTTACACTTGAAGATTTTTGTTGCTCTATGCAAGAGTTAAAATAAATTAAACTTCAATATTTTATGAGTATTGTGGGGTGATATTTAGAATGATAATTCAATGACTTAGTTCTGTTGATCCAGAACTTGGCCTGAATGTTTGTTGAGGCAAAATTTCGAGCAATACATGTCTTTGATAAAGATTGTAGGCTTTCTTTGACCTGATTGTGCCTTTGAAGCCTACCAATTAACATATGATCCTATAATTCCCCTTCTGAGCCTAAAGACTTTTTATTGGATAGTTGTGCCTTCAACCGATATCTCTTTTTAGTGCATCTATTCGCTAATCCCTCTTTTGACCCTACCTCCCCGAACGCACTACATCTAATTTGGATGACTAAACAAAAAGGTGAAATGTGAAGGTTAAAAAAATACAAAGGCAATAGAAAAGTGCAATCCAAAAAGAAACGATACTACATAAATTGAGGAGAAAAGTCAAAGAAAAATGAGAAGAAGCAGCAAATTATGATCAGATGCAAAAATACCAAATTTAAAAGTAAAGTGCAATGCTTAAGGAGGGAATAGTCACTCTATCCTAAATGAATATCCTCACATCCTCAAGAATACATTATAAGTAAATGACAAAGTCATACTTGATCTCAATTTGAATGTTCTCACATTAGTGGATACCCACAGAAGGGTCAAACTTATGGTATCTTGGTTTCATGTATTGAGCATCTTTCTGGTTGTGAGTGCCTTCCAGGATGTCCTAATATCTAAACACTTCTATTGTGAGTGTAGTAGGACTTTATTTGTGGTAAGATCACTTGAAACATGAGGATATACATAATTTATACCATTGATTTAGGCAAGATGAATAAATCTTGTCAATACTTAAATATATTTGAGGTACTGTTCTTGGGAGTATTTATACATTCAAGTTCTAGTTATTGCTTATACTTGTGTATATTTTGTGAGCTATGTTGCATATATATATTTACATGATTGATCTTAACTTGTGTGCATGAACAGATGGATATGATTACTGTTTCAGGCTAGATTGTTGCAAGAAATGAGCTAGATTTGGTGTCAATACCCTTCTTGTGGATGATTGAAGGTGTTAGGATCAATATCGAGAAGCAAAACAAGCTTAAAAAGAGTTGGAAAGGTATTTACAATACATGAGACACAAAGAAAAGTGAAGAAACTACACCATAGAGGAAAGTTGGAATTTGAGACACAAGAGCATGCCACACCCACTGAGCCACGTGATAAGAGTGTGCCATGCCCTTGGAAAAAATTTTTAATGAAACAAAATAGTATGCATGCGTGATAAGAGCATGGTATGCCTACTGAGCCATGCGATAAGCGTGTGCCATGCCTTTATTGTATTTTGAGCAAAACTTATACTACACTATTAATAAGACACTTAGCTTCCATTCTAAAAACTTTGGAATGACTTGGGGGAGAGAAAACACATGAGAGAGGACACAAATAGGGGTTTTCTTATTTACTTTTTTTTCTCTTGTAGTTTTTACTTATGAATTCCATTATTGTGATTCTTTATAATCCTATGAGTGGCTAGCACCCTCATTCTAGGTTAAAGGCATGATTATGAATGTGTAATTATGTTTTATTGTTGGTTTATATATTTATAAAGTATGTGATTATTCTTATGTTCTTGGTTTACTATTCTATAGCCTCATGAACTTTACGATAAATATAAGTCCCAAAACAAATTGATCATAGGAGTGGAGGGATGGAATAAAGAATGTATAAAGTGTGGTTCATGTATTTAATTATTAGATACTAATCGTTAGCGGATGATTTGTATTTAGGATAGAGATATACCTAAATACCACACTTAGTTAATGAAATGGGAAGATAGCTTAATGAATCTAAATTAAAGATTTACATCCCCACTCAATGATGTAGTTGTAAGATTAAATTAGGGTAGATGACTTAGAGGATGACCATTCCCAAGTTATAATATCAACTGCGTAAATCACTAATCATGATAAACGCCAACACCAACTAGAAATCATAGTTATGCATGAATGTGATGTAAATGCCTCAATCCTGAAACTCTCCACATATTGTTTGCAATTCGAACTTCATATCATTGCTATTTTTTTGTTACTTAATTATAATTATAAGGTTCATACTGTTGTTACAAACTCACACTTATTTAATCTTATTAGTAATGCTAGAATTGAATAGTCTGCTAATCACCAAGTCCTTGTGGGATCAATATTTGACAAGTAAGGGTGTACACTTGCATGGGTTCTTGTGTGTAACAGGTATCATTTGAAACTATAGGAATTACTTCTAAGATGACTTTGAATTTTTCTAAAAGTAATTAGAGTTGATTTCAATGCATAATACAAATTTTTGGTACCGACTGAAGTTAAGAAATGAATTGAGTTGATTCTCTTCATTCATCGATGCTCTTTACAAAGCACACCTTAAAAAAGTAATTTAATATTATATTTAGTGATCTATGTTAGACATAATTCTTGCTACGCAGGATATGTAGACGGTCCTATAATATGGCTCAGCCTCACCGAATGAAATTTTTATATCCCTGAAAGGTCTAATACTGGACATTTTTTATTTCTTTCAAAAAAAGGAGAAAAGAAAAGAAAGAAGTCAAAATGAATTTCAAAGTTTCTCATATTCAAAACTGGGACATATTTTTTTATATAAAAAAGTATATATCAAAAATTGCCTTCATAGAGTACAACACTCCCTAGCTGCATTTTAAGTCACAAAAATTCTTATTTTTCTTTGTTAAGTCTTCTTAGTGACAACACTCCTTAGTTGCATTTTAAGTTAGAAAATCCTTATTGTTTCTTTTAATTCTTCACAGGGTACAACATTTTCTAGTTTTCATTATAAGGAACAAAACTTTTTATTTTTTTTCTTTTTAATTCCGCATAGGATACGACATCCCCTGATTGTCATTTTAGGGATCAAACCCCCTTTTTCTTATTTAAATCTTCATTGGTTACAATATCCCTTGGTTTCGATTTTAGGGAATAAATATTCTTATTTTTCTTCTTTAAGTCTTCACCATGACATCTGCTAGTGTTCATTTTAGGGAACAAAACCTCCTATTTTTCTTCTTTAAGTCTCGTAGAGTACCACATTCTCTAGTTGCAATTTTAGAAAAGAAAATCTCTTATTTTTGTTCTTTAAGTCTCCATAGGGTACAACATTCCCTAGTATTCATATTAGAAAACAAAATTTCATACTTTTTTCTTTAATCTTCGTAGGGTACGACATCTCTAGTTGTCATTTTAAGAAGTAAAATCCCATATTTTTTTCTTCTGCAAGACTTCACGGTGTAGGACATTTCCTTCTTGTTATTTGAAGTAACAAAAATCCCTACTTCATTTTCAAGTTTTCATAGGACAAGAATCCCCTAGTTACCATTTTAGGATTATACCAAAACCTCTCACTTTTTCTTCATTTCATGCATATGTTAGGTATTTTGTATTTTGTATTTTGTCTCCTAGGATAAATATTTTCTAGTAGTAGACAATTAGTTTGTATTCGCCTCCTGGGATAAACACTTCCTAGTCTGAGATAGTTTTTTTATTTTCTCTTAGGATATCACTTTCTAGTCTGAGGCTGTTATTTTGTTTTGTTTTCTTCTGGGATGACATTTACTTGTCTAAGACAGTCACTTTTTATTTTTCTTAGGATGACATTTTCTAGTCCAAGACAGTCGTTTTTCATTTTCTCCTAGGATTCTTAGTCTGAGACAGTCGTTGGTCATTTTCTCCTAGGATAATATTTCCTAGTCTGAGACAGTCATTTTTCCTTTTTCTCCTAAGATAAATTCTTTCTAGTGGGAGATAGTTCTTTTATTTTTCTCCTAGGATATCACTTTCTAGACTGAGACAATTATTATCCTTTTTCTCATAGAATAAACACTTCCTAGTCTAAGACTGTTATTATTCCTTTTCTCTTAGGATATCACTTCCTGGTCTGAGTCATTTTTTTCTCCTAGAATAAATACTTCCTAGTCTGAGTTTTGTTTTGGTAGTTTATAATTGCTAATAACTCCTAAAAGTTTTCTTGTGTGAATTGGAGCGGAAAATTTTTATTCGTCTTTGTTTTATTTTTCTTTGATGGCTTGCAGATATTTCTGGAAAGTACAAATTTGGTCTCTAAGAATGGAACCCTATCTATGGTTAGAGTATAGAAGTGTGTTCAATCATGAAGAAAGTTTAGAGTCAACTTTGTCTCATATATTTGCCTAACATCTCCAGAGTATCTTCTTAGCATCTGACTAAGAAAATAAGAATCCAAGAATATTTTATGATCTGCATGTCCTGAAAGAGTGTCAACTACTTATTTCAAATTTCAAATTCAACTCTCAAATCCTAAATTAAAGATCACATTTTAAGATCAAGGTACACACCAGAAGAAGGTGTGGCGATAACTGAAGATCCAAGAGGAAGATATGAAGCAAGGGAATCAAGATAAGTAGAATAGATATGATCATTTATTTTCCTTTATAGTTTCATTTTGAATCAAGATAAGTAGAATAGATATGATCATGTATTTTCCTTTATAGTTTCATTTTTTTTTATGTAATAAAAGGAGCCATATACCAGAACCTCGATGGGATCTCACTCGATTCTCAAACTCATCCTTTCACTCCTAAATCCATTTGAAATACACGTGACCTAATTTTCTTGTAACCCTTGATATGTAGACTATTCAAATCTAGGGCCCGGTTACACATCTTTCCTATAATTTATTTTCCTACGTTTGAATAAATTGTTAGGTAAAAAATTAGTCATGATAACCTCTTTGCTTGAAAACTCTTCACGTACTCAATCAACGAGAGAAATTCTGTAAACACCTAATATTTGACCAAATCCTAAAGGTTTACACCATTATAGCATTTAAATATCTCTTTTAGGTCTAAATTAGATAATTTGATTTTATCTTTTTTAGTAAGTTTATTTGAAAAGATTTGATATTACAAAAAATAGAGTAACATTTTAGAATAACATTTTACAAAAATTAGTAAGTTTTGTTTTTAATTTTTAAAAGAAAAGAAAATTTTCTAAAAATATGTTATGTTTTAATTTATTTTTTAATAATTAATAAAGTGATATTAATATTTTATTAATTTTATTTTTAGGACTATATGTATAACGACCATTTTTGTCATTATATATAAACCTTCTGTTGAAAATATCATGTTAAAATTCCTTCCAAATTTTGAAGTTATAAATTTCAGGCTAGACTTGTTTCGAGCGAAATTAGAGCAAGATATAATTTAGGAAATTTTGGAAATGATTTGGACAAGTTTGGTGGTGTTCTTCTAATTAGTAAAACTGTAAAAAGTCCGTGAAAATTTATGAAATTAAATTTGAATAAGTAGAACTCCCCAAATTGATCTTAGCGTAAAGAAAATTATTTGGAATATTCCGAATTTAAGCCATGTTGCAAAAATTTAGATTTTTAGGCGAAACTGGACATTCATGCATCCTGCTAAGCAATCATCGCCATAGAAAAGAAAGTCCCGCTATAGCAATGGTCAAACTCGATCAAAGACCGCTATAGTGACAAGTGCCACTATAACGACGTATGTCACTATAGCAGCGAATGTCGCAAATTTATTTAATTTTCCACAAAATAGTTTTTTTTGAAAAACTTATTTTGGGGAAAAAGAAGGAAAATTTGGGGAAATTTTCATCTAATTTTCATCGTTTGACTTTGTTAAGTCAAGGATTTCATTCCTGTTAACTAGTATTTAATAATCAAGCCTTAGAATTGCTAACTTACTGAGTTCAAGGGGGTTTTAGGGCTAATTTTAGTTGTCTTCGAGTGCAATAGATAAAATTAAGCAATAAATTATTGTATTTTGATTATTAACAGTTAATTTACCTTTACATTTTGTTAATCACTAATTTATCCATGAAGTTTGTAGTTTTAGGTGAATTATAGTAGAAAAGTCCTAGAATGGGAAGGGAATGCTCATGAACTTAACCATAGGGGTTGGGTGTGAGTTATAATTTCGAACATGATAGATAATTTCATTAATTATGTGTTTATATGCATGTTCTAGATCAAGAGTAAGCAAAAATTACTCGAAAGTGCAATGCTTCGAATTTGAGGAGTTGTGCAAGCTTGTTTGAGGTAGGTGATGGTAGTATAGTTTAATCCAGTTTGTGCTATATTACATGTTAACTTCCTTGTAGTGTGTCTTGTTAATGCATGTTGTTTGGTGTGGTTAATTGTCATGATCATAACCAAGGCCTATTTGTGATGGGTATATCAAGCCCACCGCGAGCCGGAGATCACCCCTTTAGCCTAACATCTAGAACACACCAAAGATAAACAGCGGAAGACAATCACATATATAAAAATGAAAGTAGATGAGACCATGACAGTCAAAGATCATAACCGACATCTGACCCACACATATCCACAAAATCTTCTAAAAACATGAATACAAAATTAGGTCGGGACATGCCTCCCACCATGACAATGGAACTCTTCAATTCTCAAAATCTGAAAGGGAACCTAAGGAAATGATAAAGATTTCCAGAAGATAGAGGCTCACCACTTCATATAAAATCAATAGACAACTGTACCACCTAATGCGGCACAGAGATGATAAAAAAGTTTTTGTACCCTACATCATGAAATGATGTAGCGTCCTAAGATGGTCAGTGGGATGAGCATTAACATGTAACTCAAGGTAAGGGAAAAAATAATGCCATGTCCAAAGTCTGTCAAAATTATATGCACACATTCATATATATATATATATATATATATGAGATGCTGCGATAAGGTACAAGGGTCATGAACATACGATTTTAAAATCATTAACTTGGACTGTGTAGCTCTATCCGTCCTAAGGGTACCCATGGGCTATATGGGTTCAGCTCTCCTTGTTGAAAGAGCCCCAAAATATGTTATCCATACGAATTAAGGAAATTCGAGGGAGGTCTGGAGACACCAAGGCTCTAACCATCACATAATATATATAATGCATGTACCATGCACACAGTCATAAAGATCCCTATGCCGGCAAACGTGGTTTCCATTATTGGTCCACCCGGGATCTCTACCTTCACGATGGGCTACACAACCCCCATTTAAGCCCAAATTAAAATATTTACACATAATCCTAACCGTTAACCATGGAGTCATTTATTAAGGCATTTACCATTTGGTATCGTCATACCAATTATACTTGCAAGCTAATTCCATTATTTCATAATCATTTCATTAACAACTAGACTCTCAAGTTCCATTTTAATCCAAAACCATGGCCACCAAAGCCTTTCATAACTATTTTTATTCCGTTTAGCCTTTAATGCGATGCAATAGTTTAGAGGAACAAGTAAAGCCATGCAATTACCCACATTTCAAAATCAATTTACAAAGTAGGTCGAGGTTAGATGCCAATTTCAAGCAAAAATCCATCAATTTAGGGAAACCCGTGTTTTTCATTCCAAACCATACCATATTGCCCCAATTCAACCCCAAATTATTAATTAAATCTTGAACAATACATTTAAAACAATGGGGAAAATAATTCAAGTGATTACCATCAAAATCCTTCAACCCAAGTTTTAAACCCACTATTAAATCATATAAATATCAAACCAATTCATTATATAATAAAGACTATAAGACTAGGGATGAGAGACATGCTTGAAATACACAATAATAGGGGAAATTCCAAAGTTGAGAGGTTAAAGATTAAACTCCTTGAAAATCTTAACTTTTTCTTGCTTTGGGGAGTTTAAGAGGAGAAGAGTGTATTTGATTTTGTTAAATGATGGAAAAAAGACTATTTGAGGTATTTTAAGTCATGGAATTATAGTTGGATGGGAGGAAAAGACCCAAATAACCCAATTTAAAATGTGTAGGAAAACTGGGCCCAATCGCTACGACTTGGTTAATGACTTGTGACTTCTAACCATGAGTCGTTACCTAGACTAGTTACCTGAGGGTCCAAATCCTGACCCTTCATTGGTATGGTCATGAGTCACTCATTACTATTGGTGGCCTAACCTAACGACTCGTGATATCAAATCATTGTCAAGGAAGAAACCTCAGGCAATATTACTGGCGAGACCACGAGTTTCACCTAACAACTCGTGATGAGTGTTGACGACTCCTTACCTAAGTCATAGTTCTTGCAGTGTTGCCAGCACTCTAGAATTTTCAGATTCCAAAACATGCAGTATTACATTATCCCCCCTTGGGATCATTCATCCCCAAGTGAGAAGCTAGGTGTATCCTTATTACAATACAAGATAGAATGCAACCAGAAATCAAGAGCAAATTCAACTAGCGATAAGGAAGAAAGAAACTCATACCTTAAGCATCTCCATCCAACCCGGGGAATATGAACAAGTATTTAGCCTTCATATCATCTTTAGCTCCCTTTATAGCTGGTTCCACCTTTTTATTTCTCCAAAGCATCTTCATTGAAGCTACATCCTTAGTCCTCAACCTACGTATTTGCCTATCCAATATCTTTACCAAAACTTCCTCATATGACAAAAAATTTGAAACACCAACATTCTCCACAAGAACAATCAAAGAAGGATCACCTACATACTTATTTAACATCAACACATGGAAAACAGGGTGAATTAAGACTAAACTCAAAGGAAAATCCAGATCTTAAGCAACATTCACAACTCTCTTCAAAACCTGGTATGGACCAACATAACGTGGACTAAGCTTCCCCTTCTTCCCAATCCTTATGACTTCTTTCATTAGAGAGACTTTCAAGAACACCCAATCACTAATCTCAAACTCCAACTCCCTTCACCTCAGATCCACATAAGACTTTTGGCAACCTTGGACAATCTTAAGTCTTTCTCTAATCACCTTCACCTTCTCCATGGCTTGGTAAACCAAGGAAAGACCAAAATACCTAGTCTCACCAACCTTAAGCCACACAATAGGAGACCCACACCTCATACCATAAAGAGCCTTGGAAGGAGCCATCTGAATACTCGAGTGATAACTATTATTGTATGCAAATTCAATAAGAGGTAAATGATCAACCCAACTATTCCAAAAATGAATCATACAGGCCCTTAGCATATCTTCCAAGGTTTGAATAGTCCATTCTGCCTGTCCATCCATTTGAGGGTGGAAATCAGTGATAAGGTTTACCTTAGTCCCCAAACTCTTCTAAAACAAATGCCAAAAGTAAGAAGAAAATTGCGTACCTCAATCTGAAATGCTGGACACATACATTCCATGCAACTTCACAATCTCCTGAATGAACAACTTTTCATAATCCTCTCGTGAGTAATTAGTCCTCACATACAAGAAGTGAGGAGACTTAGTCATTCTATCCGCAATAACCCAAATCTAGTCATAGAGGTTTCGAAACCGTGACAGACCCATAATAAAATCTATGTTAATCATCTCCCACTTTTACATAGACAACTCTATCTCTTGGGATATTCCACCAGGCCTCAAGTGCTCTACCTAAATTTGTTGACAGACCATATACTTAAGACAAAATATTTGACGTATCTCTCTTCATATTGCTCCACCAATAGATCTCCTTCAAGTCATGATACATCTTAGTCAAACCCGAATGAACTATATATTTTGACTCATGAGCCTCAATCAAAATCCTTTCTCACAACCCATCAACATTAGGAGCACATAAGCTACCTTGATATCTCAGAATACCATATCCCCCAATCTCAAATGCCATAACCCTTTACTGATCTATATTTTTCTTAATCTACATAAGTATGGGGTCCAAGGCCTGCTTTCTTTACATCAACACCAAGAGATAATTTAAACATCTCTTGAATAATCACTCCTCCATCCTTGGAGTTTAAAAGACGAACTCCCAAGTTAGTTTGTATATTTTTCACCAATCTTCTCTTCTCCTCATCCATGTGAGATAAGATCCCCATAGACAACCTACTAAGAGCATCAGCAATAATATTAGCTTTACCTAGATCATAGTTGAAAAATATGTCATAATCCTTGCGTAACTCGAGCCACTGCCTCTGCTTGAGATTTAACTCCTTCTGAGTAAACACATACTGCAAGCTCTTATGATTTGAATTGATATCCATATGTACCCTATACAGATAATGGCACCAGATTTCTAATGTAAAGACCACAACCGCCAGCTCTAAAATGTGAGTCTGGTAATTCCTCTCATGAACTTTAAGATTCTAGGAAGCATAAGCCACAAACTAACCATGCTGCATCAAAACACAATCTAGTCCCACATGAGACGCATCACATACATAATAAACCTATTAATATCCTCGGGTAGGGTCAAAACTAGGGCAGAAGTGAACTTATCCTTCAACTTCTTAAAACTACCCTTGCAAGCATCAGACTGAGAAACTTAACCTTTTTCTGAGTTAACTTTGTTAATAGAGCAACAATAGAAGAGAAACTCTTCACAAACCTTCTATAATACCCAATCAAACCCAATAGGTTCTAATATCGATCGCAGTCGTGGGTCTAGGCCATTTTTTAACTTTCTAAACCTTATATGGATCCACCTTGATCCCTTCACTAGAAACAACATGCCAAAAAAAAAGTCACAACATTTACCCAAAACTCACACTTAAAAAATTTAACATACAACTTCTGATCCTTAAGAGTCTGCAACACAATTCGAAGGTAATTGACATGATCCTCCTCACCCTTAGAGTACACCAAGATGTCATCAATGATGACTATGACAAATAGATCCTAAAATTGCCTAAACATCAGATTCATAAGATCCATAAATGCAGCCAAAGCATTAGTTAACCTAAATAACATAACTAAGAACTCATAATGGCCACACTAGGTATGGAAAGTAGTCTTGGGAATATCAACCTCCCTAATTTTTAGCTGATGATAGTCCGAACGGAGATTAATCTTAGAGAAACACCTAGAACCCTAAAGCTAGTCACGAAGATCATCAATTCTAGAAAGATGGTACTTATTATTCATTATCACTTTATTCAATAGCCGATAATCTATACACATATGAAGAGACCCATATTTCTTATGCACGAAAAACACCAAAGCACCTTATGGAGAAATACTAGAATGAATGAAACCCTTATTAAAAAGATCCTTCAACTGCTCATTTAGCTCCTTTAACTCAGTCGAAGCCATCGTATAAGAAGGAATGGAAATGGTATAGGTATCTGGTAAAAGATCAATCCCAAGCCTATTTCTCTATTGGGAGAAATGCCAAGAAAATCATTAGGAAACTCATTAACAAAGGGGATAGATTTCAAAGAGGGACCCTCAAAATTAGAATCCTTAACCCAAACCAAAGGATATAGTCACCCTTTGGAAATTAACTTCTGAGTTCTAAGATTGGAAATGAACCTCCCTTTGGGTACTAAGGAACTTCCCTCCCATTCAATGATTGGTTCCTACAGAAATTAGAAACTGATCCATCAGGTCTTACGATCTAGAGACGTATAGCACAAATGAAGCTAATCCATCCCAGGATTATATCAAAATCTACCATATCAAGCTCTACAAGATCCTCTAATGTCTCTATGTGAAAAATGGACACCACTCAACCCTATAGATTTCTAGAAATAATAGAATCACCCACTAAAGTAAAAATAGAAAATGGGTCAAAAATATTTTTAGGATGAAAACCAAAATGCACAACCATATAAGGGGTTATATAGGATAGGGTAGAGCTCGAATCAAACAAACAATAAACATCATGTGAGAAAAGATGTAACGTACTAGTAACAACATTAGGAGATGACTCAAACTCCTAATGAGTAGCAAGTGAATAGAGACAATTCCAGCCAGTGTCGGTACCCGAAGTGGAACTTGTTGGTACATGAGCTGAAGAAGTGGTGATCGAGACCTTATTAGCTTCGATGACAACTTTAGCTGTAGGACAATTCCTCTACATATGTTTGGGCTGACCACAGTTAAAATAAAAGTTTTTCCCCTCATCATAATAACCACGGTGAAGTTGTCCACAAACTCTAAAAGGAGGATAAGGTAGGGTCGACTGAGCTTCACTAGCCTGAGCTGGGCATCATCTGCCTTAGGACCACTTCTAGTATGCAAAAGACAATCACTAGATGACTTGGGAGAAGGAGAAATTGCCGACAAATATGAACTAGAATTTTCCCAAGTCTTTTTCTTGGTCCACTACCTCCCATCTTTGTCGCTATTCTACTTTAAATACCTGAACTTCTTATTATGTCTCTCTCCCATTTCTGCCTGCCTCTTCTTTTCATCCTCTACCTACTGCATATAAACCAAAAGTCTGGAAATGTCTAAATCATTGTTCAACATTGCAACCTTACACTCCAATACCAAGTCACGGAAAAAAACAAAAGCAAGCTTCCTGATCTTAGATTTCATGCTAGACACTAGCTCTGGAGCATAACAAAAAAACTACTAAAGTTTCAATGTATATTCTTTCACACTTATCTTACCTTGCTTCAGAATCACAAATTTGTCTGCCCTAGCTTTCCTTATCTCCTGGGGAAGAAATAATCAAGAAAGGCATTTGAGAACTCATCCCATACTGCCGGATTAGCATAATTACCTCTCATCTCTTACCACTCCTCATACTATTGATAAGAAATATTTTTTGCTTGTACATAATAAACTAGACACCCTCTAAATTAGTAGAATGCATCACCCTAAAAATCTTCTCCATCTCATTAATGAAACCCTGAGTATCCTCCCCAACCTTAGAGCCTATAAAAGATGGGATTCAATCCCATAAACTGGACAACCTGAGTGACCTGAGATGAAGGAGTAATAGAACCAATACGATCCAACTGGCAAGACTGAGATACCACCAATTGAGTAAGTAGGTGAATAGACTGGTAAATTTTCACATTAGAGATATCTCCCTGAGGCATCTATGTATGAGTACCAATATCTCGGGCAGCTTGAGGAGGACTAGTACAGATTGCTAGAACTTCATGTGGAATAGTACAATTGGGAGCAGAGACCCTAGATCGAGTCTGCACTCCATAAAGAGGACGAGTTCCCTCCACATTATCCTTAGGTAGGATCGAGGGTCCATCAGAGTTTCTCTAAACATTAAATCTTCGAGGAGGTGTGGCCTAAAATGTGAATAAACCAGAAGTTAGAGAGTTTTTAAGACTCTAGACTCTACTGCCCAAACTAGAACACAAGAAAGGGAAAAAATCCTAAAAGCATTGTAGCCTCCCCTTTATAAGTATGGCATGCTACATACCTATAAAAATGAATCTACTCAACATAGATTTGTGGACACCCAAAGACCTTGAACCGCACTCTGATACTAAGCTTGTCACGACTTAAATCGAAGCCTAGGATGGGTACTCAATCCCATCGTGATCTGGAGACCACCCCTTTAGCCTAACATACAGAATACAAAAAAGTTAAAAAGTTAAAGACAGTCATATATATAGAAATAAAAGTAGACGAGACCAATACATTTTAAGAATCATAACCAACATCCGACGCACATATGTCCATATAAGCCTCTAAAAAGTAGAATACAAAATTAGGTTAGAACATGTCCTCGTCCATGATAATGGAACTCTTATATTCCCAAAATTTAACAAGAAACCTAAGGAAATAACAAAGCTTCCAGGAAGATGAAGTCTCACCACTTCAAACAACTCAACAGACAATTACACCACTTAATGCTGCATAAGGGTAATAGAAAAGTGTTTAGACCCTACTTCATGAAACAATGTAGCATCCTAGGATGGTAAGTGGGATGGACACTAACATATAGCTCAAGGACAGGGATAAAATAATTTTATGTCCAAAGTTAGTCAAAGTCATATGCATACATTCATATACATTTATATATATATATATATGTATATAAGATGTTGGGATAGGGTACAAAGGTCAAGAAAATGAGATATTAAAACCACTAACCTGGATTGCGTAGCTCTATCCATCTTAAGGAAACCAACGGGCAATATGGGTTCAACTCTTCCTAATGAAAGGGCCCCAACACATGTTAGCCACACGAACTAAGGAAATCCAAAGGAGGGCCAGAGACATCAATGCTCTAACCATCCTAAAAATATAATAATGCTTGAACCATTCACACGGTTATAAATACCCTCATGTAGGCAAACATGGTGTTCAGTATTGGTCCCCCCTAGGACCTCCACCTTGACTATGAGCTACACAGCCCCTTTTAAGCCCAAATAAAAATGCTTACACATAATCCAAATTGTTAACCCAGGAGTCATTTATTAAGGTATTTACCATTTGGCATCATCTTACCAATTATACTTGCAAGATAATTCCATTATGCCATAACTATTCCATTAACCATTAGACTACCAAGTTCTATTTTAATCCCAAAGCATGGCCATCAAGGCCTTTCAAAATAATTTTTATTCCATTTAGACTTTAATTCAATGCAATAGTTTAGAAGAGCAAGTAAATCCATGCAATTACCCATATTTCAAAACCAATTTACAAGGTGGGTTGAGGCTAGATGCCAATTTTAAGCTAAAATCCATCAATTTAGGGATACCTATGTTCGCCATTCCAAACCATACTATCTTACCCCAATTCAGCCCCAAACCATTAATTAAAGCATGAATAATGCATTTAAAACCAAGGGGAAAACAATTCAAGTGATTACCATCAAAATCCCTTAACCCAAAGTTTCTAACCCATCATTAAATCATATAAATATCAAACCAATTGATGCCATAATAGAATATAAGATTAGGGATGAGAGACATAAAAGAATAGTCATAAAATCCAAAGTTGAGAGTTTGAAGATTGAACTCCTTTAAAACCCTAGCTTCTCTTGCTTTGGGGAGTTCAAGAGAAGAGGAGTGTATTTAATTTTGTTAACTGATGGAAAAGAGACTATTGCATAATTTGTCTTGAATTACATAAACTTGGATTGACTAAACTTGACTTGGTAATAATACATTGATAATATGTTCCACAATTATTTGTACTTTTGATTTTGTTTGGACTTTAATAATTATTGATTGATTAGTTTCATTATATCTTTAAGTGTTTATTTTAAGATAGTATTTTGGGATAAATGGTTCTACTACCGGGTGAGTAGTGCGGGTGACACTCATGATGGATTTGGGTCATGACGAAATTGGTAGCATACCCTAGGTTCATTGATCTCATCTTATCAAAATGGGTCTAGTAGAGTCTCATAAAATGGTGTAGAGACGTTTGTACTTTTCTTTGAGAGGATATAGAACTTTTGGAAATCTGTGATTCTTGTTTTTCTTGTGCTAGAACTTAATTCTAATTGGTATATAGAGATTTAAATTAGTATTTGATTTCTTCACTTTTTATACCAGATGATGAATACTGGTCCAACAAACCTGAGCAATAACCTTTTCTCGACCGCTCCAGCCAAGGAGCTAGCCATAAGGAAAAGAAAATGAATAAGTAGGAGAGGTTGGATAGGAAGGGTTTGAGCCATACTCGCCAGGGCTGGATCTCGAGCAGCTGCTGGCTAGGTTTCTGAAGGGTCAGTATTCCCTCCCTCGTCTCAGGATTATGTTGAGAAAAGAAAAGCACTAGAGGGGCAGATAATGAAGCTCGATGTGGTGGTACCAACTAGGGTTACAACCCTCCCTTCGATATATGCTGAGGTTATTCAACAAGTGTTAGCTTTTTTAAGTTGGTTGGCTGGGACTAGAGCCATTCTTACTGTACTAAATTTTAAAGGTTCATTTGTTCACCCTACTGATGTTGTGCCTCTTAGGATGGATAAGGCTTCAGGTATTGATGCTTTTATTCATTTGATTTTGGATTATGTGATGAGTGGTATGGAACATGGTTTGTTGACTAAGTTCTTTAAAATGAAACCACCTGTCTTCTAGGGTACTGAGTTTGAGGATGCTTTTGAGTTCATCAGACTGTTATGAGAGGTTCCATAAGATGGGAATTATTCAACAACATGTAGTTGAGTTTTTGACTCATTTACTGGAGAAGGAGGATAAGCAATGGTGGAGAGTATATGTTGAATGTTGGTCACTAATTTTTCCTCTATTGATTTAGAAGTAGTTTTATATCTCATTCTTAAGGAAGTATGTGTCGTGAGCCCATAGTAATCATAAAAATGATAAGTTTTTGGCATTGGAGCAAGGTGATATTTTAGTTGTGGACTATGATGATAAGTTCTATGCTTTGACCCGCTATGATACTCATCTTGGTTACTGAAGAGGAGAGAATTCGATGTTATGTCAATGATTTGAATTTTGATCTTTAGGTTCTGTCTATGCATATGACTTTTGCAGAAAAGGCGTTCAATAAAGTACTAGATTATTTGAATAAGTTAGAGGGGGTTACACAATTGGTTTAGGCTAATATGTTAGGCAAGAAGTCCCACAATGTTGGGATTTTCAATGGGTCTTACTCTAAGCCACAGTCAGCAAACCTATTGAGCCCACCTGATTCGGTCAGAATTTACAACTTTTACTATGGTTTAGGCTATAGTTTCTTTTCAGGCATAGGTCATTACGGGCCAAAAGGCTTCTTACTCTTCTACCAGTCATTCTTTTATCTAGGGAGGATGTTATTATTTTGGTGTTGTTAGTCACTTCACGAGGCAGTGTCCTGTAAGATAGGAGAATGTCTAGGTGCAGCAGAAGATCCAAGCTATATTTTCATTAGATAGAAATGGAGAAGGTAATGGTAGAGGTCCTTCACATGATGGATGGATAAATTAGGCAGGTGGTCAGGTTGGTCGAGGAAATGTATGTGCAAGGGGAGAAGCACATTTGGGGAAGGAGCTAACTCAGATTGATGACGAAGCTCACTGTTATGCATTTATAGGTGTCACGATCCGAACCAGGGCCTGGTCATGACAAGTATCTCAAGCCCTCCGATATCAGAGACCACCCCCATTTATCTAGCCAATAGAACACAATAATGATAATAGTGGAGGCAATCCAAATGAACATATGGAATAAAATAGAGAAACTAAACATGAAGTGTCTAAGAATCCATAATTCCAAATCCACCCACCACCTATCCATAAAAGCCTCTAAGAAACCAACATCAATCTAAATCGAGACATGCTGCCAACCATAGCCAAAAAGAGAACCAAAGATAGTCTATGACATATGTAAAGACACGACTTTGAAATGAGAGATTTCCGGATAATGGAAGCTCACTACTTCAAACTGACTCGTGGACAATCCAGAATCACCTAACATGTCTTAAGGAAGCAGAAGTGTCCTCGGATCCTACATTATGAAATAATGTAGCGTACTAGAACATTTAGCGGGGTGAGCGCTAGTATGTAATTCAGGGATAGGGGATAAAATAATAATGCTATTTCAAACCATCCAAAACTAATGCCAATGTACATGATTACATACAAGCATTTACATGTACATAAGATGTCGGGATAGGGAATAAGGCTTAGCATGAGATTTAAAATTATTAACCTAGACTGTGCAGCTCTGCTGTCATGAAAATAGCCATAAGCTATATAGGTCCGGCTTCCTCCATAAGAAAAGCCCCAGTACGTGTAGCCAAACTAACTAGAGATATCCAAGAAAGGATGGATAATCCATGGTCCTACACCAATTAGGATACAAATATATAAAATATAACGCATGCACACGGTCATCAACACCCCCACGCCCTAACGTGGTTTCCAGTATTGGTCCTCTCGGGAACTCCACCTTCACGGTGAGCTATACAACCCTATTTAAGTCCAATTAATTCATTTACACATAATCCAACCATTTAAAAAAGGAGTCATTCATCAAGGCATTACCAAATAGTATCGTCATACCAGTTTAAGCTTGCAAGCAATTTCATAATGCCATCATCTTGGGGGAATCCACAACCCCCAAACTCCATTATCCATCAACTTGGGCTAATCTACAACCCCCAAGAATTTAATTTTGAAACACACCATGGTCACCAAGGCATTTCCAATCTAGTTTATAGTTCATTAACCATTCATGCAATGCATTGGTTTAGATAAGTGGACAAAACTATATTTCAAAGATAATTATGCAAGTGGGTTGAGGTGATTACCAATTCTAAGACCAAAAATCCATTTATTTAGGGGAATCCATGACCCTCATCCCATTCACCATACCTATGAACCCAATGAGTTCACAAACCATCAATTCAACACATGAATAATCCATAAAAACCATGAGAGAAAAATTTAAACAATTACAATAAAAAACCATTAACCCATCTTTCAAAACTAAACATTACAACCATGGAAATACCAAACCATTACATTCCATAATGAAAATACAAGTTAAGGGAGAGAGATGCATATCTGATACACCATGAATTTGTAAGAGGAAGTCACCCTTTGAGCCCTAGATGACCAATCCCTTAGAAAACCCTAATTGTTCTTGCTAAGGAATTTGGGAGATGAGAGGTGTATTTGATGTGTGTTGGGATGATAATGAGGTCCTAATAGTGTTTTGTGGACATGGGCTTTAATTGGGGAATGAGGAAAATAGTTGAAGTGCCCTTAAATAACATGTATAAAACTATCGCCAGTGACTATGGGTCACCTTATGAATCGTAAGGACTCATTATGAGTTGTGACCATGGCTCCTGGTCTGGAAATAACTCAGGAAAACCTTAATGCTAAGGCCACGAGTCCCACACCATGACTCATGACCAGAACCAATGACTCGTAGGGTCCTCGTCATCATCTCACCAAAAATAATGGGCCTTCACACTGGTGGGACCATGAGTCCCACCTTACGACTTGTAATGTCTTACCATGACTCATGAGGTCTTAATCATATTCATGACATAAACATTAGGCAGCCTACTGGTTAGACAATGACTGGCACCCTACGAGTCTTGAGGAGTTGTCACGACTCATCACCTAAGTCGTACCCTGGACAGGGAGCTCAAAACTTAGAAATTTGTAGGGTCCCAAAACCTAGGGTATTACACTACCCCCTAAGGTTCATTCATCCCCTAATGATGATATAGGGAACCTTTGGCATGAATACAAGATAGAAAACAACCATAAAACTAAAGAAAAATTCAAAGATTAAAAAGATTAAAAGGGAACCCATACCTCAAACGTAATCATCCAATCCGGGGAACAAGAATGGATATTTAGACTTTATGTCCTCTTCCGCTTCCCAAGTAGCTTTTTCCACCTTTTGATTCCCCCAAAGAACCTTTATCGAAGATATATCCTTATTCCTTAATCTACGGACTTGTGTATCTAAAATCTCAATTGGGACTTTCTCATAAGACAAGGAATTCGAAATACCAACATTCTCAATAGGCATAATCAAAGAAGGGTCGCCCACTCATTTCTTCAACATCGGCACATGAAAGACCAGATGAATAGAACCTAAGCTTACAGACGATTCTAATTCATAAGCAACACTCCCAACTCTCCTCAAGATTAAATATGGACCAACATAATGGGGACTGAGTTTCCCCTTCTTCCTGAATCTCATTACTCCTTTAACAGGGAAAACTTTTAAGAACACTCAATCACCTATATCAAATTATAACTCCCTTCGCCTCATATCCGTATAGGAATTTTGGCGGTCTTAAGTCTTTCTCTAATCACCTTCACTTTCTTCATGGCCTGATAGCTATGTCAGACCCAAACATTCAAGTCTCACTAAACTCAAACCACCCTATAGGAAATCTACATCTACTATCATAAAGAGCCCCAAAAGAAGCCATTTTGATACTACAGTGATAACTACTATTATACGCAAACTCAATGCGAGGCAAATGATCACCCTAATTGCCACCAAAATCAATCATGCAAGACCTTAGGATATCCTCCAAGGTATGAATAGACCGTTCTATTTGTCCATCTATCTGAGGGTGGAAAACAGTACTAAGGTTTACCTTAGTTCCTAAACCTTTCGAAAATAAATGCCAAAAGTAAGAAGCAAATTGTGTACCTAAATCCAAAATAATGGAAACCAGCATACCATGCAATCTAACTATCTCTTCAATAAAAACCTTAGAATAATCCTTCCTATAATAGTTAGTTCTCACAGGCAAGAAGTGAGCAGAGTTAGTCATCCTATCCACAAAAACCAAATCAAATCATACTGATTGCGAGACCACGGAAGACAGGTAATCAAATCCATTTTGATCACCTCCCATTTCTATATGGATAACTCTATCTCTTAAGACAAACCACCCAACATCAATGCTCAACCTTGACTTGCTGAAAGACCATACACTTGGAGATAAAATTTGCCACATCCCTCTTTATATTATTCCACCAATAAATTTCCTTTAAGTTATGGTAAATCTTTATCGAACCAAGATTAATAATATATCTCATCTCATGAGCCTCAGTCAAAATCCTTTCCCATAGCCTATTAACATCAGCGACACACAACCTTCCTTGTTACCTCAAGATACCATGACTACCAATCTCAAAAGCCAAGACCTTTTGCTGACCCACATCATCCTTTATCTACATGAGAATGGGATCCAAAACCTATTTATCCTTCACCTTTGCACCACGAGATGACTTAACCTCCTCTTGAATAATAATTTTTCCATCTTCAAAATCTAATAGATAAACTCCCAAGTTAGACAATCGGTAAATATACTTCACCGAACCTCTTTTGTTCTCTTCCATGTGTGATAAGATCCCAATAGATAGCCTACTAAGAGCATCAACAACCACATTAGTTTTACCTGGATGATAGTGAAGACCTATATCATAGTTCTTGAGCAACTCAAGCTATCTCTTTTTTCCTGAGGTTCAACTCCTTTTGATTGAACACATGCTGTAAACTTTCATGATCTTAATAGATATCCACATGGCACCAAATCCTTAGAGAAAAAACCACAGCTAACAATTATAAGTCATGTGTCAGATAATTCTTCTCATGAACCTTAAGCTGCCAAAAAGTGTAAGCCACAACCTAGTCCCATATGGGATGTACACAATAAACAACAAAACCATTAGTACCCTCGGGTAGGGTCAAGACCTGAGCCAAAGTCAACTTATCCTTCAACTTCTCAAATATACCCTTACAAGCGTCGGTCCATGAAAACTTAAACCTTTCTTTAGTCAACTTTGTCAATGGAGCTACAATAGATGAGAAACTCTTTACAAACCTCCTATAATACCCAACCTAGCCCATGAAACTCCAAATATCAATTGGAATCATAGGTATAGGCCACTTGTTAACTGCCTCAACCTTCTATGGATCCATCTTGATCCCTTTACTAGACACAAGATACCAGATAAAGGTCACAATATTCAACCAGAACTCACACTTTGAAAATTTTGCATATAATCGTTGATCCTTAAGGGTCTGCAATACAATTAAGAGGTGATTGGTATGATCCTTCTCACTCTTAGAATACACCAAGATGTCATCGATAGACACTATCATAAATAGATCTAGAAACTTCTTAAACACCCAATTCATGAGATCTATAAATTTAACTAGAGCATTAGTCAATCCAAATAACATAACCAAAAACTCATAATGACCATACTGGGTACAAAAAATAGTCTTAGGGATATCCACCTCCCTAATCTTCAATTGATGGTAACCCAATCAAAGATTAATCTTTGAAAAACATCTAGATCCTTGAAGCTGGTCAAAAAGATAATCAATCCTAGAAAGAGGGTGTTTTTTCTTCACCATTACCTTTTCAACTTATGATAATCTATACACATCTAAAGAGGCACATTCTTATTATGCATGAAAAGCACAAGAGCACCCCATAGAGACATACTAAGGCTAATGAAACCCTTATTAAGAAGATCTTTTAACTACTCTTTAAGTTCTTTTAACTTAGACGAATCCATTCTATAAGGAGAAATAGAGATAGGACGTCTATTCGGTAGAAGATCAATCCCTAAGTCTATTTCCCTATTGATAAAAATACCAAGAAGATCATCGATAAATATTTTTAGAAATTCGATAACTATAGGGACAGATTGTAATAAAGGACTTTAAGAATCAAAATCCTTAACACAAACTAGATGATGTTAGCACCCTTTTGAAATTAAATTTTGGGATATAAGATACAAAATTAACCTCCCCTTAGGTACTAATGATCTCCCATCCCATTCTATTATTGTAATACCCCCAAAATCTAAGCTAATGCTAGAGTCATGTTTCAAAATCATGCATAGTACATTATTGTTCTTTGATAGATTATGAGTTAGTTTGATATATATTAAGGTCTCAAATAACTCCCAGCTGTTAAATGAAATAAAATAATCCTTACTGATTGAATTTCGTATAAGAATGTTGCTTTAGTCAGCTTTAAACGAGCATATCTTTTTCTATACTCAGAATTTTCCAGCTCAATACCCACCAAATTATAGGAAATTGAATAATATTTCTAACGATACCAAGTTTGTCCAAATTCAATACTCGGTTGAGAAGTTGTGGCACTTTTAGTGAAAGTAGTAGCTCAATACGAGTAGCATTGCGTCGTGGTGACCCGAAGAATGACACTAGTCAGTTTCTAGTGAATTACCGTGATAGTACTGAATTGTTATGAAGTTCTAGTTCCCAATTGGCATTTTCCAATAAAGCACCGCGATAAGCATTGCATTGCGGAGGAGTGCCAGTTCTCACTTATCAATTTCCAGAGACGTAATGCAATCCCACCGCATTACGTCAAAGTGAATTTTTACACTTTTCCACAGGATAAACATGTAGTCAAAATTTAGTGGCTTACCACGATGGCACCGCATCGCGGTGATAGATAAAATTGGGATTTTCAGTGATAAAAATTTAATTCTTTCCAGGGACAGTTGGTCTTTTTGCATCACCCTAATCAGTCCAAAACTCGAGATTAATGTCCTAAATAACCTAATTAGTTATTATTTTATTCAAATTACCTTAAATCAAGAACATTCTCTCTCAAATAGCAAACCTTAGCCTTAAAGATTCAAGATCAATTCCCAAGAAAATTTCCAAGAAACTTCAAGAATTTAACTACTCAGATATGTTTGGTGTTCATCCTTGGGTTTCCTTCCTCCCTTCAAGTTCAAGAACCCCTTTTCATGATTTAAATTATGATTTCTATTCCTAAATTGAATTTTGTTCATGCATGTGTTGATTTTATGGGTTTTAGACCAAGAAGATTATGAATTTAAAGTAAATAAACTAGTATGTGTGTTGATTTATGTACTCCTTATGTCATAACCCATTAATTGTGAATTGAATGTTGTAATCATGATAATACCATATTATTTTCCTCATGTTCAAGAACCATGCTCCCCAAGTGTTTGACGAAAAAACTATGTGAATGATTTGTGTATGACATCCTAGTTGTAATGCTTTGAACTCGTGATATGGTTGCTTTAGTTTTGCTATCAAGTCCTGGGGGTATTATATTCCAGAAATTAGCTGCTTACTTAGTTCTAGTCATACTCAAATAATCCTATAGTCTCTAGAATTGTCATATTTGGTCAGTTAATAGAATCAGCGGAAGTTCAGTCAAGATTAATACAATCTAGTGATCAGTGTCAATTTAGTTGGGGGTAGGATTCATCACCGAGCAAACCTACGGATAGGGGAATTCCTGCTAGTATAGGGTTTGACCCTTAGTAGCAATCCTTGAGTTACAGAACTACGTATCCAGCGTAGGGTAAGTTTTCCTCCTGCCAGACTAGGGTTGACCCAATCATATATATATTTCATGAGTCTTCCTGCCAGATTAGGTTGGCGCAGCATTGTTAGTATCCCATGGCAAGTTGCTAACACCTTTCCAACTGGGGTCACAGGTTGGACCCCAAATCAGTTTATAATTGGGGTATGTCGATTTGATGAACTCTTCCACAGTTACAGTTTCAGTCTCAGTATTTAGTAAAGAACTCAGTTAGTTCTACAAAACCATGACTATTAGTTATCAATTACTCAGCCATCAGAATTCAGTACGCAGTTTAAATATAAACTCAAATACATGATGTATATCTACATATACAGTATTGCATGTTCAGTAGATTCAGCAGTTACAGTTTTGCATGTATACTCATCAAGTTACTTCATAATGTTCATTCAGTCAGTTATTATCTCATGCATATGAACCCATATATATCAGCATTACCTCACTGAGCATATCAGTACATTCCACGTACTGTCGTATACTCTCTCTTTTGTGCTATGATGTCTCATATCATAGGTTTGGATGCTCATGGTCCTGACCGTACTTAGCAGCTCAGGATATCAGTGGCAGATTCAGTAGTAAGTCCTCATCCATCGGGGATATTATTTTATTTTAGTATTTTAGTAGATTTAGTATGTTCAGTAGTCGGGGTTAGTTAGGGATTTGTCCCATCAACCCCACATTCAGATAGTTAGAGGCTTTCGGACTAGATTAATTCAGACAGATATTTAATATTTTTTGTATTATTATCAGTATTCATATTTATTTTTGATTTATGAACCTTATGGTATTTTCAGTCTAACTCCGCATATATGTATTTTCAATATTATCATTTAGTTCTCACAGAAGGTACCAGTCATGGATTAACTTGTGATCCTTTGGGGTCGTAAGCACCGTGTGACGCCCAGGGTGTAGTCTCAGGGTGTCACAAACTTGGTATTAGAGCCTAAGGTTCTAAAGTGTCTTAGAGAGTTTGAAAGTCACATCAAGTAGAGTCTTGTGCATAGGTGTGTAGCGCACCACACTTATGGGCAAGATGCTATGAAGTATTTTAGGAAAAGTATCCTTTTTTTCCTCAGTATTCATATTGTGTGAGTGAGATGAGCTCAAGTTAAACTCTCTATCTAATCCAACTTCCATTTATAGAACATGACTCCCAGAAAGACTAATGGGAGAAGAACTAGGAATCATCCAACACCTCCGCCCGTTCAAGAAGATCCCCTGAATGAGAACGTTTCTCATGCAGAATTTAGAGCTGCATTTACTACCCTAGCTCATTCCGTGGTAGCTAAAAATATTTGACCACCTATTGTTCAAGACAACCCATTGACCAATACTTCTGCATCTAGAATTCGATACTTCACTCGAATGAACCCTTCCTTATTTTCAGTGTCTAAGTCTGAGGAGGAACAACAAGAATTCCTTGACATAGTGCAGAAGGTGAGAGACATTTTGGGGATAACTGCTAGTGAGAGTGTTGAGTTAGTTTCCTATTAGTTGTAAGATTTATCTCATACATGGTTTAAGAAGTGGAAGGTAGAGAAAGGTGCGAACGCAGGAACTATAGATTGTGAAGAGTTTGATACTTACTTCTTAGATAGGTTCTTTTCATTGGAGTTGAGAGAGGCTAAGGTATTGGAGTTTATCAACCTTAGGCTGGGCAAGATGAGTGTAAAAGAATATTCCCTCAAGTTTACTCAGTTGGACATGTATGCTTCCCATGTGGTAGCTGATGGAAGGTCTAAGATGAGTAAGTTTATGTCGGGAGTATTTGACAGTGTGGTCAAGGAGTGTAGCATCGTAATACTGATTAAAGAGATGGACTTATCTAGGTTGATGGTCCATGGTCAACAGATTAAGAAACAAAATACTATAGAGAAAGAGCAAGAAGGATAAAACAGGTAGTTTTAATTTCGCTCAGCCAAAGTCAAAAGAAGGTACCTATCCTTAGTTTTGCCCAAAATCTTCAATCCCAGCTTCGTCTCAGCTAGTGCTATGGTGTCTAAACTTAGAAATAGTAATAAGGATAGGGCGCCAGGCTCTAAAACTCAGGGTATTGTAAATAGTTCTCAAATAAATCCTCTTTGTTAGAAATATGGTAGAAACCATCAGGATGTTTGTAGAGCTAGTAGTGACGTGTGTTTCAAGTGTGGTAAACCAGGCCATAGAATTAGGGAGTGTCATCAGGTAGGTTCACAGATTTAGAATAATCGTCCCCCAATTCAGTCCGGCCTCCCATCTTAGTAGGTGCCACTTCCAGTGCCACCAGTGGGCAGTGCCCAAACAAGCTCTATGTACTCTAATCCCAGCAGGATCAGGAGAGTTCTCATGTTTATGCTTTGTTAGATCCTAGAGCTTTTGTCTTTCATAACTCCTTATATAGCTGTCAACTTCGGAGTCAGTCCTGAAATCTTAGTAGAGCCTTTCTTAGTCTCTACCCTAGTGCGTAAGTCTATTATAGCCCGATGGGTATACAGGAACTCTCCGGTTATGGTGTCATAGAAAGTTACTTCAGCAGATCTTGTAGAGCTAGAGATGATAGATTTTGATATCATTCTCAGCATGGATTAGCTTTATTCATTCTTTGGTTTAGTTGATTGTAGAAACATAGTAGTTTATTTTCAGTTTCCAAATGAACTAGTCCTTCAATGAAGGGGTAGTACTACAACACTTAAGGGTTAACTTGTTTTGTACCTTAGAGCAACAAGAATGATATCCAAGGGGTGTATTTACCATCTTATCTGAGTCAAAAATATAAATTCTGAGACTCCTAATCTTGAGTCAATTTCAGTAGTAAGGGAATTTCCAGATGTGTTCCCTGAAGATCTTCCCAAAGTTTCTTCCAAAAGGGAAATTGACTTTGGAAGAGACCTTTTTCTAGATACTCAGCCTATCTCTATTTTGCTATGCATAATGGTTCCAACAAAACTCAAATAATTAAAGAAAAAATTGAAAGATATCCTAGATAAGGTATTCATCAGGCCTAGTATTTTCCCGTAGGGTGCACCAGTTCTATTCGTGAGAAAGAAAGATGGTTCTCTTAGGATATGTATCGGGTACTGTCAGTTGAATAAAGTCACAATCAAGAACAAATATCCACTTTCCAAAATTGATGACTTATTCGACCAACTTTAGGATGACAGTTACTTCTTTAAGATAGACCTCATATCTGGCTATCATCAACTCAGAGTCAGAGAATGTGATATTTTGAAAACAGCTTTCCAAACTTGGTATGGTTACTTTGAGTTTCTAGTAATATTCTTTGGTCTCACAAATGCCCCAATATCCTACATGGACTTGATGAACTGAATATTCAAGCAGTACTTGGACATGTTCATCATAGTCTTCATTGATGACATTCTTATTTACTCCCATAACAAAAATGATTATGTAAACTACCTCAAAATAGTATTACAGACTCTTAGGGCCCATTAGTTGTTCACTAAATTCAGTAAGTGCAAATTCTGGCTAAGATCCATATCTTTTCTTGGCCATATTATTTTCAGTGATGGCATAAGAGTTGATTCTCAAAAGACTGAGGCGGTGAGAAACTAGCCCAAACCTATTTTTCCATTAGATATCAGGAGTTTCTTGAGTTTGGCTGGCTAATACCGATGGTTTGTTGAGGGATTTTTATCTATTGCATCCCCCATGTCCAGATTGACTCAGAAGAAAGTTAAGTTTCAGTGGTCAAATTTTTGTGAAAAGAGTTTTCAGGAGTTGAAGACTCAACTCACTATAGCCTCAGTTTTGACATTGCCAGACGGTTCAGATGGGTTTGTTGTGTACTGTGATACTTCCAGAGTTAGGTTGGTATGTGTTTTGATGCATAGGGGTAAGGTTGTGGCCTTTGTCTCTAGACAACTTAAGCCTTATAAGAAGAATTACCCTACTCATAATCTTGAGTTAGCCGTTATTGTATTTTCCCTAAAGATTTGGAGGTACTATTTATATGGGGTACTTGTTGATGTGTCCACAGATCACAAAAGTTTATTGTATGTGTTTTTGCAGAAGGAATTGAATCTTCTCTAGAGGAGATAGTTAGAATTGTTAAAAGATTATGATATGAGTGTATTGTACCACCCGAGCAAGGCTAATATAGTGACAAATGCCCTAAGTAGATTGTCTATGGGTAGTGTTGCTCATGTCGAGGGTGATAAGAAGAAGTTAGTGCAGGAAGTTCATCAGCTTGCCAGATTAGGGTTTGTTTGGTTGATTCAGCTGAGGGTAATATTTGGGTTCGGAATAGTTCAAAATATTCCTTGGTTACCAAAGTGAAAGAAAAGCAAGAGAGGGATCCTATTCTAGTAAAGCTAAAGGAGTTAGTCAGAGATCAAAGAGTAGTGGTTTTCTCCCAAGGGGGAAATTGTGTGTTGCATTGCCAGGGTAGACTATGTGTGCCATGTGTTGATGAGTTGACACAGTGAATTCTTGCAGAAGCACATGGTGTGCGTTACTCTATTTATCCAGGGGATACAAAAATGTACAATAATTTATGTGAAATCTATTGGTGGAGTGGGATGAAGAGAGATATTGTAGAGTTTATGGATAAGTGTTCCACATGTCAGTAGGTTAATATTGAGCATCAAAAGCCTAGTGGGTCTATGCAGGAGTTCAATATTCCCACATCGAAGTAAGAGAAAGTGAAGATGGACTTTGTGACAGGTTTGTCTCGTACTCGTCAGTAACATGATTCTATTTGGGTCATTATAGATAGGATGACCAAATCAACCCATTTTTCCCATTCCATGCTTCCTACTTAGCCGAGGATTATACCAAGCTCTATCCTAGAGAGTTGGTTAGGTTGCACGGTGTTTTTGTCATCTATCATATCAGAACGAGGTACTCAGTTTACATCTCACTTTTGGAAAGATTTTTACAAGGGTCTTGGTGCCCAAGTTTACCTCAGTACAGCCTTCCATCCTCAGACAGATGGTCAAGTAGAAAGGACAATTCAAACCCTTGAGGATATGTTGAGAGCGTGTGTAGTCGACTTTAAGGGCAGTTGGGATGATCACTCGCCTTTAATTGAGTTCACATATAATAACAACTATCATTATAGTATTCACATGGCTCCATTTAAGTCTCTATATGGAAGGATATGTAGATCTCCAATTGGTTGGTTTGAAATAGGAGAAACCGTGCAAGTAGGGCCTGACTTGGTGTTTGATGCTTTAGAGAAAGTTCACTTGATTAGGGAGAGGCTTAAGACATCCTAGAGTTAATAAAAATCTTATGATGATGTGAGAAGAAAAGATCTTGAGTTTGAAATTGGTGATTTCATATATCTGAAGATCTCTCCTATGAAGGGAGTGAAGAGGTTTGGTAAGAAAGGGAAGCTTTGTCCCTGATAAGTTGGTCCTTATAGGATTTTGAGCCATTTTGTAAAGGTGGCTTATGAACTTAAGCTGCCTACAAACTTAGTATCAGTGCACCTAGTATTCCATATTTCTTTGTTGAAGAAGTGTATTGGCGACCCAGCTATAGTTTTTCCCTTAGAAAGCATATATGTTTAGAAGTCTTTACAATAAGGAAATTCCAGTCGAAATTCTTGATTGACAAGTTCGTAGACTAAGGAACAAAGAAGTTCCCCTAGTCAAAGTTCTTTGGCGAAATCAGTCCGTTAAGGGAGCTACTTCGGAAGCAGAAGCTGATATACAAACCAAGTCTCCTCACCTTTTCTCCGCAAACTCAGACTCAGCTTAAGGTAATACTCTTCTTAGAATTTATCTTTTTCGTGCTCAGTTTCAACTGCATATCACTCATGTCAATCATGTATTCACAGAACCCGTGCAGTCATGAATCATATTTAAGAATCAGTCATCTATTCATGCTTTTATCACATATATTCAGCATGCAATCTCAATCTCTCAGTGATTTCAGCTTAATCAGTTTTATTTGAGGATGAATGTTCCCAAGGGAGAGATATTATAATACCCAAAAAAATCCAAGCCAATGCTAGAGTTATGTTCCAAGCTCATGCATAGTACATTATTATTCTTTGATAGTGTATGAGTTAGTTTGATGTATATTAAGGTCTCAAATAACTCCCAGATGTTAGACGAAACAAAATAATCTTTATCAACTGAATTTTGTATAAGAATATTGCTTTAGTTAAATTCAAATGAGCATATATTTTTCTCTGCTCAGAATTTTCCAGCTCAATACCCACCAAACTGTTGGAAATTCAATAAGCTTTCCAACGATACCAAATTCTCCCAAATCTAATACTCGGGTGAGAGGTTATGACAGTTTTAGTAAAAGCAGCGGCTAAATACAAGCAACAGCGCATCACGGTGACCTCAAGAATGGCACTCGTCAGTTCCAGCGAATCACCTTGATAGTACCGCGTCGCGGTGAATTACCAATTCCTAATTGGCATTTTTTAGTGAAGCACCGCGATAAGCATCGCATTGCGGAGGAGTGCCAGTTCTCACTCATCAATTTCCATAGACGTAATGCGATCCCACCACATTGCGTCAAAGTGAATTTTTGCACTTTTCCAGGGGATAAACATGCAGTCAAAATTCAGTGGCTTACCACGATGGCACCGCATCACGGTGATGGAAAAAATAGCAATTTTTAGTGATGAAAATTTAATTATTTCCAGGGGCAGTTGGTCTTTTTTCATGACCCTAATCAGTCTAAAACTTGAGATTAATGCCCTAAATAGCCTAATTAGTTATTATTTTATTCAAATTCCATCAAATCAAGAACATTCTTTCTCAAATAGCAAACCCTAGCCTTAAAGATTCAAGATCAATTCCCAAGAAAATTTCCAAGAAACTTCAAGAATTCAACTACTCAGGTATTTTGGTGTTCATCCTTGGGTTTCCTTCCACCCTTCAAGTTCACGAACCCCTTTGCATGATTTAAATTATGATTTATATTTCTAAATTGAATTGTGTTCACGCATGTGTTGATTTTATGGATTTTAGACCAAGAAGATTATGAATTTAAAGTTAATAAACTAGTATTTGTGTTGATTTATGTACTCCTCATGTCATAGCCCATGAATTATGAATTGAATGTTGTAATCATGATAATCCCATGTTATTTTCCTTATGTTCAAGAACCATGCTCCATAAGTGTTTGATGAAATGCCTATGTGAATGATTTGTGCATGACATCCTATTGGTAATGCTTTGAATTTGTGATATGGTTCCTTTAATTATGCTATCGAGTCCTGGGGGTATTGTATACCTGAAATTAGCTGCTTACTTAGTTCCAGTCGTACTCAAATGATCCTATAGTCTCTCGAACAGTCACATTCGACCAGTTAACAAAATCAACATGAGTTTAGTCAATCTTAGTATAGTCTAGTGACTAGTGTCGGTTCAGTTAGGGGTAGGATTCAGCTCCAAGCGAACCTAGGGATGAGGGCATTCCTACCAGTATAAGGTTTGACCTTTAATAGTAATCCCTGAGTTACTGAACTACGTAGCCAGCGTTGGGTAAGTTTTTCTCCTGTCATACTAGGGTTGATGTAATCATATATATATTTCATGAGTGTTCCTGCCAGATTAGGGTTGATGCAACATTGTTACTATTCCGTGGCAAGGTGCTAACACCCCTTCCAACTGGGGTCACAGTTTGGACCCGCAATCAGGTTTTAATCGGGGTATGTTGGTTAGATGAACACTCCCACAATTACAGTGTCAGTCTCAATATTCAGTAAAGAACTTAATCAGTTCTACATAACCATGGCTATCAATTATCAATTACTAAGCCATCAAAATTCAGTACTCAATTTTAGTATAATCTTAGATACATGGTGTATATCTACATGCACAATATTGCATGTTTAGTATGTTCAGCAATTACAGTTTTGCATGTACACTCATCCGGTTACTTCATGATGTTCATTCAGTCAATTATCATCTCATGCATATGAACCCATGTATATAAGCCTTACCTCACTGAGCATACCAGTATTATATAGAGTGTAAATCCATAAGTCTATTACCTAGAGTGAGCTTCGAGACTAAGTTATTATAAAAGTATAGAAAGGATCAGAATCTCTTATTACTTGAGTAATTAGTAGTATCAAATCATAGATCGGAATCTGCCTTGGTCAATCTTTAAAACATCATTATTAATCTCTTTTACGCATAAGTTATTCATTAAGACAGATAGTTATTTTTATGAAAAAATTTGTTTTTAAGGTGAAAAGTGGGCTTTAACCCTTATTTAGGAAAAATAATAATAAGATCATAGTTTAGCTAGAATCACATCATTTACCAATTTTATGATCATGATGTACTGACTCTTTGCATTACATCACCAGTATTCAAATAATGAAACCATAAGCATCAATATATTCATAAACTACAACCGCATACTTTACAAGGATAACACTTTCCAGATGTCTAAACTACATCACAACACGACCTTGGGCCCAATAATGTGTCTAGAATAATTACAACATCATAATCACGTCTTTAGGCCCACATACAAATTCAGAACCCATATCAATAATTATATTCGTAATCCATCTCGTACTTATAAGAGATAACATGTATATGAGGCATAACATATCTATAAGCCATAAAATATATCTATAATCATCTCCCATCTATGAGGCATCTGATATCTATAAGGTATCTCATACCTATAGGCCACATATCATATCTATGAGTCATACCATCTCTATAAGCCATATATTGTATCTATGATGAATATCACATCTAAGAGGCATAATATAAATAAGGCATCTCTCATCTAGGAGGAATAATACTAATAAGAATCTCACATCTAGCTGGCATAATGTCAATAAGCATCTTAATCTAGGAGGCATAATATCAATAATCATATCATATCTAGGAGGAATAATATTAAAAAGGCACAACTCATAACTATGAGGCATATCACATCTATAATGCACCTTATATATATTAGCCATATATCATAACTATGTCTATGCCTATATTATTAAGTATGTCAATGGACTATATCATAAATCAAGTTCGAAAGCCATATCATAGCTACAATCCCCAAATCATAATTCGATAAAACCATCATCATTCACTGAGTCACGAAGTAACCTTATACTAAAGGCTCAAAAGTCTCAACTATGTATAATATGCGAATATAAGTCCACAAAGGCTAACATAAGTCTTGGCCTAATATGGGTTGGAAGAACCCACTTTTAATCCTCGAATTCCATAATTAGTCAAATTCTACCCCAAACTAGGATAAGGTATATATATTGATTTCTAGATGGTACACGAGCCATAATTATCCCTAAGATAGGAATTCCACCTAGAACATGAGCAATTAAGTCAACTTTACTTATTTTATAATTTCAAGATCACTAAAATGGTCCAAATAAGGGTAATCATACTAAAAACATTTCCAAAACTTAATCCATATTCCAAACCTAGCATCATATCATATCTATTCTACGGATTAGCCCAATCTATGAAAAAAGATAGTAGGGTCTTAGAAATATAATAAGTATTTCTCCTTACGGGTCAAACCCCTCATCAAATCTCTAAACTTAAATAATCAAGGCTATGTCATTGTGTTCTACCCATAATAAATATTAACATTCACATTCATATGAAATATATAACACACATTATCTTATGGAGAAGAGTAGACAAAAGACTACCTCAAAGTCAAATCACAAATCCTTAAATGATCCACAAAATATTTGTCTTCACTCCATGATCTCAAAAGACCGGTATGCTATCAAAATTGTAATCTACTCGTTATTAGGAGTAAAACAAGACCCATATTTACATATAACAGGTTAGGTCAAATTTTAAGTCAAGAACGAGCCTACGGATCCCGCTAATGGAATCCAAAATTAAAATAGTCACAAGGTCCCTCAACAAACAAAAAAGTTGTGCTCAAAAGTTGAGCACAAACGGAACACAATTCGGGTCTCAAACTAGCCCTTAAAGTTTAGGAATTCATATCCCTAATTTCTAAGAATTTATAAAGAGATTGAAGGAAGCTTACAATGAATTTGAAGGGAAATCATGGAATAATGGATAACCAAGCTCCCCAAATTATCGAAAAGCTTTAATTCCACTTAATCTCACTCTCTAAGGTTTTTTTCTCTAAAGATATGGATGAAAATAGGCTAATTCACGACATAAGGGGTCTATTTATACCTAGACCAGGTGTTTGGATGTCGCTATCAGGACCTACAGGTGTGCGATCGCGCTACCTTTCGTATTCCACATGAGTTGTGATCACGACAAGTCTATGGCAATCACACTATCTCCTTTCCAAGGGCAATCGCCTCCACACCAGTTAACAACAGTGGACTTGGAATTTTCAAGTCCCAACAAATCCCTCGGGATTCATTCAAAATCTCATATACGCAAACAAACTATGTAAGCACACTAAATTTGATATTTCAGACGATATACTTGAAATTTTCATCCAAGGTTGTTTCAATAAAATATGGGTCCCACACCCAATTTCTAATTTCTTAACTTTTCGGCCAATAGGTGAAAATAAGCTCGGATGCTTCGAGACCTGAATCAATGGTCTACCTAGCCTAAAATTGATATTTTAGAGCTGATGTCACTGTCGGAATTCTCATCCGAGGTCATCTACTAGGATTTTTGGTCGAACACTAAATCTTAAATAATAAAATCTTCAAAACTAGAAAATGAGGCAAAAATCCAAATGAACTGTCCGATCACCAAATCAATAGTTTCGGTAAGTCATAAATGACCTGTAGTTGCTATGAAAATGATCAAAATGCCCAAAATACACACAAATCAAGGAAATAACCTGGAGGGTCATTACACTCCCATAAAGGAAGTCATGAGGTTCTACAAGAGGAGAAAAATTAGCCCTGGGTGTATTGATTCCTTCGAGGTTCTTGAAAATACGGGTCGAGGTACATACAGGTTAGATCTACCACTAGGATTATTGGGAGTCCATCCGGTATTTCATCTCTCTATTATTAAAATCTACCATGGGAATGGAGACTATATCATTAAGTGGGACTTAGTTATTTTAGATAATGACTTGGTTTATGAGGAATAACTCGTAGTGATTCTAGATTAGGATATTCGAAAATTGAGAATGAAGAAAATTTGTTCGGTTAAGGTTCAACAGAAGCATAGTATGATTGACAAAGCTACTTGAAAAACTAATAAGGACATGCAAGACAAGTACCCTCAATTGTTTGAGGATACATGTACACTCTCCTCTTCTCATTTTAGCCTATTTTTTGTATTTTATTATTCAGGGACGAATGATGGGTAAATTGTTATCTGTTATAATGATCATTTTCATTTTTATGAATAAATATTTAGTTGAAAAAATCATGCTAAAATTCTTCCCAATTTTGAAACTATAAATTATAGGCTAGGCTAGTTTCGATCGAAACTAGAGCGAAGTATGATATAGGGAAATCCAAAAATAATTTAGAAAGTTTGGTGGTGTCTGATTTGATTTCTAGTTATCCAATACAATTAAAAAAAACTGCAGAAATTTATAGAATCGAATTTGGATAAGTAGACCTCTCGAAATTGATCTTAGCGTAAAGGGTGTTGTTTGAAATATCCTGGGTTTAAGGTGTGTTGTAAAAATTGAGATTTTTGAATAAAATTGGACATTCTGTCCTATCAACATTGCGATAGCAACATGCACACAACTATAGTGACCACCACTGTAGTGTAGAAATTCCTGCTATAGCAATGGTCAAACTCGGTCAACGGCCACTCTAGCGATGCCGCTATAGCAACGTATACCGCTGTAGAAGAGAAAGTTACAGATTTATTTAGTTTTATCCCAAAATAGTTTATTTTTTTAAAACTCATTTTGAGAGTAAAAGATGAGGAATTTTTACTAGATTTTCATTGTTTGGCTTCATTAGGGTAAGGATTTTATCCCGATTAACTAGTATTTGAAAATTAAGTCTTGAAAATACTAAATTATAGAGTTTGGGGAGGGCTTTAGATCCGATTATAGTGTATTCTGGGGCAAAGGTCAGGTGAGTTTTTGTAATACCTCGTATTTCCCTAGCATAATTTGAGTCCTAATGCATGAGCAGTCATATGTAAAATTTTCGAAATATCCATTCTTTTTCAATTTAGAGCCGTCCATTGTATAGAAAATTCAATTATCTTTCCAACGATATAAAATTTGCCCAAATTTGATAATCGGGTAAGAAATTATGGCAATTTTAAGTTTCAGTCGTTAAACACCGTCATTTTGGTCATTAGAGCATTGCGGAGCCAGTCTAAATGACAATTTTCAATTTTCAGTGAGCCTCCGTAATAATGGCACTTTTCGGAGGTATCCAAAATGGCATTACAAAGGCTTATTGTGATAGCTCCGTGTCACGCCAAGCTTTCAGGTCCCAATCGTCAATTTTCATTGAAGCTCCGCGATCCTGGCGCATCGCGCCAGGGCCTCAAATTGGGATTTTCAATTTTCTAGTTCCACATTTTTAATTTCCAAGGGGCTGTTTGGTCATTTTTCTAAGCCCTAAAATCATCCTAAACACGAAATTAAAGCCTAATGGGGCATCATATACCCATTATTCTCAAATTACTCAAAAGGGGATCCATTCTCTTCAAGAACACAGAAACCCTAGCTCTTAAATTCAAGGCCAAATATCAAGGACTCACCATCAATTCTCTCAAATTCATTAACCCAGGTATGTTAAATGTTAATCCATGGGTTCTTTTCACCCATGGAGTCTAAGTATCCAATTTAAATTACAAAATTGTGATCTTTTCTAGTTATTTTGATTTTAAATTATGATTTCACCCATGAATCTCCATGAACTATGATTTTACACCATATATAGATAAAATTGTTGTTGTTATTCAATTCTCCATGTTTTAATATTATCATTCACTGAATTAATCATGATTTAGGACTATTCATGTTGAATTCACTCTATTACTACAAGTTCCCTAACATTCCTATGGTTTGACCAAACTGTGAACTAAAAGTGTTTGATAAAATGCCTACAAGAATGCATGTTTGATAAAAGCCTTCATCCTATGTCCTTTAAGCTTAAGTATCATGTTACTATTATTTTTTTTGAGTCCTGGGGGTATTAAATACCCAAAAACCATAGCTGCTTACTTAGTCTCATCTCAGTATCTTCAGAATAACTTTAGAATACATATTATAAGCATTACTAGACCAGTCAGTTAAACTCAAAATAGTCAGTAATTCAGTATCATTCAGTTGGGAGTAGGACTTAACACCGAGAGAGTGTACGGACGACGGTTTCCCCGTCAGATAGGTAGAGTCGCTAGCAGCAGTCCCTAAACTATAGAACTATGTAGCCAGCATAGGATATGAGAAGTCACCCGTCAGTGTAGGTTTGACTATCTCACAGGGGTCAGCCGTCAGTTCAAGCTTGACAGCCTTAGTCCTTCGAGATAGTACATCAGTATAGTAGATCCACATAGCCAGTATTAGTACCCGTGATACGGTATTAACACCCTTCCAACTGGGGTTACAGGTTGGACCCCAATTAGCTCAGATTAGGATATATCAGTTAGATGATAGCTACCATAGTCTCAGTTACAATCACTGTTACAGTCTTAGTCCAGTAATCAGTTCAGACATTCAGTCTTAGTGTTGTTTGACCAAAGCATACAGATATCAGTTATCTTAGTATTTCAGTTTATAGATTTTTATTCAGTTCATGTTATATTCTTAGTCATGCATCTCCATTATCTACAGATTTTATATACTTTTAGTATTTATAAATTTCATATATTTTCAATATCTACATATTTCATGCTCTCTATTCAGTATTCCTTATTTTACATGTATATTTAGATAATTATTATTCCTATTCATGAAACCATGCATGTCAGCCTACCTCATTTAGCATACTAGTACATTCAAAGTATTGATCGCATACCTTTCTTTTGCACCATAATGTATTATATCATAGGTTCTGATGCCCAGTTCTCGAATCGCACTTAGACTTCTCAGACTCTCAACAGTATCAGTGGTGAGTCCTCATATTTCGAGGAAGAATTATTTTATTTCATGCTTTAAGTCTAGTAGTTAGTTGGGGCCTGTCCCATCAACTCACAATTATTCAGTTTATAGGATTTAAGACATTATAGTCAATTATTGAGTATTCAGACTTCAGTTGACATATGAGCTAGTTATTCTGTTTATCTCAGATTTCAGTATTTATTCAGACTTAGATAGTTATTTTTTCAGATTCATAATTCAGTATTTGTTTTAGTTATTAAAAACTTATGGCATATCAGTCATTCTTCTGCATTTATGATTATGTTATTTAGTGCTCACAGTAGGTACCAACTCATGGGTTAGCTTGTGGTCCCTCAAGACTGTAAGCACCGTCTGACACCCAGGGTGTAATCTTGGGGCATTACAATTTTATGGTTCCATGAGTGAACCGGGAAATATATTTATATAGTTGACAATTTGTATAATTTGTCTTGACTTGTCTCTAGTTGGCTTGACTGAACTTGATTTGATTATATTATATTGACTTGTTGACTGAAATCCTAAGTTTCTTATTTGATATTTATTGTGCTAAGTGTATGTTAGTTGAACATGGATTAATTTGTTGTACTATATTTTAGATAAGTGTCAATATCCTCATCTTGGGTTGGAAAAATGACCCTACAAGTACAATGTTGTTCTTTTGTGTGCTGATACTACACCTGCTCTTACTCATATTCTAGTGACTCCTACGATACCTCACTTTTGATTTCAGGGTTGACTTCAGATTTCAGGGTGAGCGGTATAGCCAGGCTACCATGAGATCTTTCCTTTATGACATAGTCCCTTGTGTTGGACATTATACACTTTCTTCTAGTTTTAAAGTTGCATCCCCTTCTTGACAATCTTAGATGTTTTGGTACGGACGACTTTTGGATCCTAGGGATGATTTTATTTTGTTTAGTATATTATTCCGCATTTAGTTGTACTTTATAATTATCGATGGATTAGTTCTATTATCTCTTTTAAGTGTTGATTTCAAGATGGTGTTTCAGGGTAGATAGTTCTCCCACAGGGTGAGTAATGTGGGTGCCACTTATGACGAATTTGAGTTGTGACATGCTTTTGGACTTTTTTTATATTTTTTAAGTTCAAAATTATTATTTAATATTTTATCATTATATTATATATATATATATATATATATATATCATTAATGAAAAAAATGAATAAAAATGCTAAACTACCCCACTAATCCTTTTAATCTGCACACCCTAATTTCTCTGTCTCTCAATCAAGCCACCCGATTTGCCACTCATGTTCCATTTTTCATGGAACAAAAACACAAAAATAAATACACCCCTATATATACCATGCACCATAGAACCTTGCATACTCATCCATTATCCACGCTTTCACACACAAAGACATGGCACACTACTTTCCTTTTTTCATTATTTTTACCATTCAAAAAGCACACAGACAACATACAACCACATACACTTAGCCACTCTAAAACATAAACAATAAAAAGGAATATGCAAAAATTAGGAAAACAAAGGAAAGAGAAAACAGAGGAAGGACGAGAAAGAAACAAGTTGAAGTTTGAGAATTCTGTTTACAGTTTTGAGTTCATGAACCTAAAAGTTAGCTTTTCTAACTTTGGAAATTTGTAGATTGTTCATCAGTTTTCATTGTTCATCAAAATTAATTTGAAGGTTCATTTCGATTATTACTTCTCTTGCTTAATATTTTCATGCGAGGGAAGCATATAGTAACTCTGAACTATGACCGAATTTGGTACAACATACTCCAACTTCATTGGGGTCCTACTACTCCTGAATTAAATTTTAGCGTGTTTTCATCGTGGAACCTATTTTTATTTAATAAAGGTGACAAGCTAGAACAAAAGGGTGACAAAATACGCTAAAATTGACTTAGGGGTAATAGGACCCGTGTGAAGTTGAAGTATGTTCGTATTTGGCCATAATTCAAGGGTGTAGTGGATGCTTATCTCTTTTTATGTGAATCATAGTTTTGTTGAAAAATCATTTTTATACGGATCTTGTTATAAAACATCAAATAATAAAGAAGAAAAGTAGAGAGAATAAAGAGAGTAATTATTATTTCTCTTGAGAGATGAGAAATCATCTTGATTGATAATACAATGAACAAAACTCCTCTATTTATAGGAAAAAATACTCCTAATTTCTGACTAAAAGACAAATACATCAAATGCTAATAGATATCAACTAGATCTTATTAGATCTTGATAGACATTCTCTATGAATGTAAATACATTTATAACACTCCCCCTTGAATGTCTAGATAGATAATGTTCCTCGTTAAAACCTTACTAGAAAAAAACCTAGTGGAAAAAAAATCTAGTCAAAGAAAAAGAGTACACATCTCTAACAATACGTATATAGGTTGCCTCATTAAAAACCTTACAAGGAAAACCCAGTGGGACAAAACCTCATAAGAGAAAAAGAGTACATAGCGTATCAACTCCCCCTAATGAGAACATCCTTGAACCTTTGCATCCCAATCTTGTGCACCATCTTCTTGAAAGTTATAATTGGAGAATATTTGGTGAATAAATCAGCCACATTGTCACTTAAACGAATCTGTTGCAGAATGTGCTTCATTCTATCTCCTTTTATTAATCCTTCCTTATGATGTGCTATGTATACTGCATTATCTCTATATAAAATTATGGGTAGATTGTCATATTTCATACCATATTTTTCTTGAATGAGATGTATCATGGACCTCAATCATACACATTCTCAGCTTATTTCATGAATAGTTATTATCTCAGCATGATTCGATGAAGTGGCTATGATAAATTGCTTTGTATATCTCTAAGATATGGCAGTACCACCACATATGAACACATAACCTGTTTGAGACCGAGCTTTATACGGGTCAGATAAGTACCCAACATCAGCATGACCAATAAGATCGGGACTGCAACCTTTAGAATAAAATAAGCTCATGTATTTTATCTCATTCTGATGTCTCCTAGTAGGAGCAGAAATATACCTTGCTAACATTGACTGGAAAGGCTATATCGGGCCTTGTAGTATTTGCAAGATACATGAGTGCACCACTTGCGCTAAGATATGGTACTTCATAACTAATCTATTTCAGTATATTTCTCATTTCAGCAAATAATCTATTGCTTTGAAAACTCTTCAAGAGTTTCGATAATTTTCAAGCTATAAGCTTATACAATATAAGGATTATTAATAAGTTTCCCAGAAACTTTTATATTTTGAATCCTTAAAGAAGTTTTCATATAAATTTTGTCAAGTGACAATATTCAACATTTCATGTGTGACATCTTCAAGTGTCTTGACTGCATATCAAATAAGTTTTATGCTTACCAAGATGCATCCTCTCATGTCACTTGATAAATGTTTCTACGTCAGCATGCTTAAATTAACGTAGAATTCAGATCCTCGTAATTTTTTACAATATTGCGCCAATATTGTATCAAAGATATCATCGATGATTTCTCATTTTATATTGGTTCACAATGCAACATAAAATTTTGAGATCTCATCACTTCTTTATTTTTAGGTACCTGAACCTCTCATAAGGTTTTATGAAGTTTTATGTCGTAGGCTCTTCAAGAGAACAATGATTATTTTCTCCTTATTTTTTAACAATTATTTTATTTAGAACCGATTAGTCTAGCACGCTTTATGCATGCAGAGACTTTGTCCTTTAGGGACACAAAATAGGGGTACTTGCAGCTTAAATATAAGATGCTTTTGGTATTTGACTTAAATTATCTTTTGAATGAGGATCTGTTGATAATTCCTAACATATTTCATAGCTGCTTATAATCTCCCCCTTATGTTAGGAAAACTAATATACATCCTCCATCTTCTTTGAGGAATCCATCTTTGTGCATCATGGTATATTCATTAATCGTATACCGCATATCAAAACTATTAGATAGAATAGTTGGAAGAAATAATCATAATATATTGGTCTAATGCATACAAATGCTATTGTATGCAACATATCATATTTCATACCGATACATGAAACTTTGTTCTCATTAGTAATGGTTCAACTATTTATGGAAGACATTGAATGCTAAACCATCATCATCAAGATGAATTATCTTATTACACAATCTAAAAATTATGGTCAATTTATATTGAGCAAGTAACTTTATGAATGTCAAACGTACGTTGATAATTAATGTACATGTAATCATCTTATTGATGCATCTTTTCAACATATCATATGATAGGTGAACGGGCCCTTATTCACCTTTTATAATTTTTAGATTTAAGGGATCCAATCTCAACATTAGTTGGTCCAACCAAATTATCATGAGAACAAGCGACACTAAAGTTCATGGAGAATTTTTGAATTCTTCAATATATGTTCAATACTCAGTATGCACATCTTTGGGATGTCGCAATCGTTCATGTAAATTTATGAAATTTTAATCTAGTAAACTTCAAGTTTACCATGATATGTATTTTTGCTTTAGTAAATTTCAGATTTACTGTTACATGAATAAATTTCAGATTTACTACTTTTGAAGTAGATTTCAAAATAACTCTTCTTAGTTATTCTGCCTCATTTAGAGGTGAGTTGTGATACCAACACAATCAAGTGCACGTTTGCATTAATAAGTTTCTCATTCTCCAGGATGGAATATAATCGTGCCTTAAGCCTATCAAATTTTGATAGCTTATAACCTCTTTCATGATATTGCTACTTCAGGAGCAAATCGGGGCATAAATATGATAGAGAGAATTTATCTATATTGCTACCACATTCACTTCAAGAATAGAGAAAATTGTCATCTTTTAGACTTATCATTTATTGCTACCACATTCACTTCTTGGAATGGAGCATATTCAATGGACAATTTTCATGACTTTTCATCAAAACATATTATTTTGCCTTAGCCATCATAATACATCAATATGGTGCAGTGAGATTCAAACTCAACATCTTACCCATATAAATGCGTCTTAGGCATAAATCAGTGGGACTTGAACCCAACATATTATCATCCCTTTTGATAATATTATTCTAGAGGAATAAATTTAACACATAAATGGTTCCAAACCAATTATTTTTCCTCAAATCCAACAATATTTATATTATTAATAGCAAAAGACAAATAACAAAAAGAATTACTAACCTTGAAATTACTTTTAAATTTATAATCTCACCTTGTTCAGCAGAGCAATCAACACATCGAACAATTGGCAGCAAATCATATTAATAAAATGTAGATTTTTTTTTCTAAAAATTAATTTCAAAACAAGCCACAATGGCCGTACATATGAAGTTATATATTCCTTTACAAACTCATTATTTTCATTACCCATTGAACACAATTACTAGTTTACTTAAGTGATTCATCACATAGATATCTCACCAAGCTTACCATGCTTATCGTCGGACTCATTAAAGTAGAGATCGGTTAGAGACTACGTGTTGATAACGTGTTATAAAACAACAAAGAATAAAGAAGAAAAATAGAGAGAATAAAGATAGTAATTGTTATTTCTCTTGAGGGATGAGAAATTATCTTGATTGATAATACAATGAACAAAACCCCTCTATTTATAGGGGAAAATACTCGTTATTTCTGACTAAAAGACAGATACTTCAAATCCTAATAGATATCAACTAGAACTTATTAGATCTTGATAGGCATTCACTATAAATGTAAATAGATTTATAACAATTCTAAAACTTTCTGCTATTCAATAGTTTAAAGTGCATTATTAATTAAGTCATTAAAAATGACATCATTGAATTATTCTTTCATTCTAATAATATGTTAGTAGTTATATTCGTTATTCAATGATAACGTGATTTCGGTGAAACCTTAAATTTTTTATAAATAGAACCTGCTTATTATGTGATTAGTTGACATTTGTCGGATTCCATATCAAACTTTGTTAATTCTTTAGTTATAGTCTAAAATTTGGTTAAGTAAAAAAGTCATTGTCATGAAAATGTGTTAAATGATTATGAGCTATAAAATAATTAAGAAAATTATAAATAAAAATTCTCTTGATCCACCAATTTGTTCTGTACTACATGTTTATTATATAGTAATGCTCAAAATAAAAGTTTATCCTTTATGATAGAGTCCGTTTGGATAGTAAGTATTAAACAAAAAATTTTTTAGTTTATGTGCTTAAAAGTTGAAAATAAGTTTTTATAAATTACGCAGATAAGTATTTAGATAGAAATGTTGAAACTGAAAAAAATTGTTGATGTGTTTGATAAACAAATAATCATTTAAGTGTTTTTTATTATCAAAATGACTTAAATATCATTATAGGAGTTAATACCATAAATAAGTTGAATTATATATAATTTTCAATTCTAATATTCAAAACAAAGAAGAAAGATGAAGAGGAAACTAAAGTGAAAAGACGGAGAAAAGCGGCAAAGAGAAACAGAAAGAAAATATAATATATTTAAGGGCTAAAAATTCGAGATTTTGTTGGAATTGAAAAAAAATGTAAGAAATAAAAAAGTAAATGTCTTGGTCAAATTTAAAAGAATTTTAATTTAAAAACTAAAATGTTGGGTGTACCTAGCTTCTCACTTTTTGCTTTTTAAATCAGTTTTAAGCTTTTTTTGAGTATTTTTTTATTTTTTCAAATACCTAAAAAAATTAAAAAAGAGATTAAAAACCGATTTGACCAAATTTTAATCCTATCCAAATGAACTCTAAATGGTAATGCTTATAAAGTTTGGAAAAAGAGGCCTAGTGATGTAAGTAATTTAAATAAGTTCTTTTTTTATCATGATAAGTTGAACTATATTTACAGTTTAAGTTGTAAAATCCTAGAATAGCTTTGGTATTCACTTTGACTCGTTAACTTATTACCATTAATATCATGTGTGCAATTTGTCATCTGTTTATAGTTTTCTTTTACTCAAAATATTATCTTAGGCGTAAGACTAGGCGTTTTACTTGGTACGGGGCGAGGCGTAAGCACCAAAGATCCTTTAATTTTTAATATTTTATAAATTAATATTATTAGAAATAAAAAATTTTAAAAGAGGTAAATCACCCAAAAAAGGTAAAATTATATCAAAATTATAAAAAGAAAAAAGTGGAAATCCATCTAAAACTATTTCAGCAAAAAAATAATCAAAGTCACATAATACAACTAATATATAAAGTCATCTTCTCATATAATAACCTATTATGTCCTAAAAAATACAAGTTGGTATAAAAAAATAGTACATAATGAATCAACACCCACCTTCTCGTTACTCGATCAGTATATTTAACACACCCATTTACCAAAAATTGTATTTTAAAGAGAGCAAAAAAAGTAAATATCTTGAAAACTAGTCATTATATGACTTGCAAAAATCTAAAAGAAAAGAAAGGAACTAGGATGATGAAAGTGTGTGCCTAATACCTTCTTGAGTAGCGGTACTGTCGACATCCAACGACAAATACATTTGAAAGTATGATTTTTAAGCTTTCTTTTATTTTTGATTTGGGTATTTAAGTATTTATCAATCATATATTTTAATATTAAGTTTAAATTAGATACTTATTAATAGGAAAAAATAATTTTATTTTGTAAAGTTTTCTTGGATTACGCCTCATACTTAGGCGAACGCCCCAACGCTTAGGCAAACACCTTAAATCAATCATTTGGAATTGTAATATCTATTATCCTAGAAATTGTTTATGTCCCATTTTTTATTTATTTTAAATTTATATAACTATTTTATTTTATTAATGTGTGCCTTATAACAGTACTTTCTAACCTTACCATGAATTTGATATGTTTCTAACGCCTTTGAGGCATTTATGAATCGTTCTCTTCTTTTCAAAGTCTAAACAAGCACTTAAGTCTATCCACCTTAATGATAAGTTAATTTTAAATGATAAGTTAATTTTATTAAAATGAATGGTCGATAAGAGTGATTTTTGACTTCATCGTCAATTATCACTTACAGTAATTAGATAATTTTTAGATTCAACGAGCTAAGAAACCTAATTTGTTCTTTAGAAATTAATTTTTCACTCTTTTTGACAATAGACTTGACAGCAATTTTGCAATATATCTCTATCTCTCTCAACTTCCTGTCGAATTAACATTAGAATATTTGGGCCTATAGTTTTGGTTTAGGCCCTCAAATATTTTATAGAATACACGTTCCTATTTATATTTCAAATCAGTATTTTAAAAGGCAGTTTAAGGTGAGCCCCGGGGAAAACCACTGTGCCCAACTTCAAATCATCGTTAGGGTTATTCTTCTCATGAGACTTCAAATGATGAGAAACATATGCAATCACCTTAACCTTTTTCATCAACACAATGCCCAAACCAACACTGAAAGCACCACAAAACACAGTAAAATCTACGCCCTCCTTGGACAAGGTAAACATAGGCTTCGAAATCAACAACTCTTTGAACTTTTGGAAGCACTTCTCACTTGCATCTGATTGATGAAATACAATCTTATTCTACATCAAATTCGTCAAAGGAGTTGAAATAAAAGAGAAACCCTCCATAAAAAGCTGATAATAACACAGTAAGATAATAAAAGTCTGAATCTCAATAGAAGTAGGTCTAGTCCAGTCACAAATTGCTGCTATCTTGTCCAAATCGACCATAATAGCATATTTGATCACCACATGACCTAAGAAATAAATAGAATCTAAAATAGACTCACACTTAAAGAACTCAACATATAACTTCTCATTTCTCAACCTCTGAATCATAGTTCATAAGTGTCTCACATGGTCAAGACACAGTCCCCCTACAAATGTAACTAAACACCCTAAAGTAAACCTGCGAGTATCAACATCAACAATCATGCCTGAATCAGTATTACCACAATGAATATACTTCACAATACCAAAGCACAAACTCAAACTAAATATGCCACAAAGATATCTCATAATCCACTAAGCCTAAAACTACACAAATGGATGACATCTTTACAACTGAAAAAAATTTCTCATTAAAATTTACTCTTTTTTTTGGTTAAATCCCTTCACAACTAATCTAGCCTTGTACTATGAAATTGGATTACCATCTTCATATTTTACGATAAAAATTCACCTATTTTTCAAAGCATTTCTATCTTTAGACAGCTTAACCAAATCAATGGTATAATTATCATGCAAGGATTTAATTACATTTTTCCTAACATCAAACCACTATTTGATTTTTTCACTATTCATGACCTCATTAAAACTCTTAGGTACTCCAATGCCAGTCAACAGTACATACACATTGATAAAATAATGAAATAAAGGTATTTTCTCTCTAGTAGATCATCTGAGAGTACATTCTAGAGCATAAAAAATATTTAGTTATTGGTCAGCCATATCATCTTGCACTGGAGCATCAACAATATCATACTGGTCATTTCAAATTTGATCATCATGTTCACTATCAATTTGATTTTAATTATTTTGAAGATTTGTTTTCAAGTTTAAAAGTCAAAGGAATTGGATCAATATCAACTAAGCTCTCATTACTCTGAGAATCAACCTTCTCAGCTATCTCAAAATCTTCAATTCTTTGGTCTTCAAGGAATATAACTTTACAACTTCTAATAAGTCTCTTCTGAACTAAATCATGAAAATAATAACTAATTTATCTTGACCATAACCAATCAAGATACACTATCTAGTTTTAATATCCAACTTTGGCCCCTTATCCTTAGGGACATGTAAAAAGGCTTTACACTCAAAGACTCAAGATGATCATAAGAGATTCAAGGACATCAAATCTGTCAGGGACATCACTACCCAAATACATAGTAGGATATAAAGTGATAGCATAAGCAACAGTATTAACCAATTTTTCTTAGAAGGAATCTGTCAGCTTTGTATCTAAAAGCATATATCTAACCCTTTCAACTAGAGTTTTGTTCAACCTCTCTACTAAATCATTTAATTGAGGAGTCTTTGAAAGAGTTTTTTGAAGTATAATATCTTGCTCTCTATAATATTTATCAAAATAATCAATATATTCACCACCATTATCTGAACGGGTGCATTTAATTTCATCCCTATTTGCCTCTCAACCAAGGCCTAACTACTCTTAAACTTATCAAGTAATTGATCCTTGAATTTAAAAAAAAATATGCAAAATTTGTGAGAATGATCTTCAATAAAAGTCACAAAGTAAAGTACACCACCATGGAAACTTACGTTAAAAGGACCATACAAATCGGAATGTTCTCCAGCAAATCAATTTTTCTTAAAGGTGGATGACTCTGAAAGGATATATTTTTATTTTTTTGGCTATCCAATAAACATTTCCTTAATTGTGTTTGTTTCACTCTAGAAAATAATTTTTTAATCAAACTATTAATACCCTTCTCACTTATATGACAAACTTTTATTCCATAATTATGATATTCTACACCAAGTTTACTGAGCCCCTTGAAATAGAGCCTTGAAGCACACACAAATTAGACAACTTGTTACTTCGATCCACTATCATTGAAACTCCAGTAATTTCCACTAGCCAACATGAATACTATTCATATAACCCTCATCATTAAGGTTTTCTATAGAAATCAAATTTAAGAAAATATTTGGAGCATGCTTGACATTGTTGAGAACTAGTCTCAAATCATTGTTACTTTCCAAATAGACAATACTAATGACAACGTAACACCCTAAAAATCCAAGCTAAGATAAGAAGCATGCTTTAAATACATGTAAAATCAAAATTCATATTTTGATCGTATGAGAAGTTATTTAGACATGTATTATGGCCATAAGTAACTCTTAGCACATGGACAAGTCAAAACCTCTCTTAAAGATCAATTTCTTGTGAAGAGCTATAGTCAACTTCAAATAAGAATAACTCATAGATTATGAAGTAATTTTGAGCTCAAGACCCACCAAATGAAAGGCTGTGATGTTTTTTTCCAACGCATTCAGTTACAACTTAATTCGTATTTGAGTACAGAGTTATAGCCATTTTAGTGAAATATTATCCAATAGTGAGAATCTACGAGCATATGTACAATCTTGTTTACGTTGTACAATTGTACAATGCTATCATCTAAGCAAACAGCCCCAAACACCTAAAAGTTGATAATTGTACCTCCCAACTATGATAGAGAAGTACGATCGTGGCTTGAAACCATGATCTTAGGTACGGTCATGTGTCCTAAAGGGGATCTGGTTTAGACTTCCAACCTACGAACTAAGGTACAATCATAGGTGGGTCCCACGATCATACCAAGGATTATCGAATGGAGTAAAAATAGCCCCAAATCAGCCACCCAGGCATAAATACCACCTAACATCATAAGTGGGTCCCATAATTATGGAAAAGGTTTCGTACGCTCGTTTCAACAACTTTTTCAGCTAGGTTTTATAAGGGGTATTCTAGTCTTTTTCCACTTTTAAACCACTAAACTATGTCTTTTAAGCTACCCCAAGGATAATTATTAAGGTTAATATTGCCCTAAGCCCTCATTACTTAGAAAAACATTCAATACTTAACATTTATAGAGAAAAAGCAACTAGGGTTCATCTTCTTCAAGCTTTCAATTTCATAGATTTCTTTAGAATTTTCATCTTTAGGTAAGTGAGATTTCATCAATGAGAGTTTTGAGCACCAAAATTAACTCAATTTCTCAATTTAATTCTTTCCTTAAAGCTTAGGGTTCATGAATGTTGTGAATTACTTGATATTCCAATTCCTAGATCTCATTAAGTTATAATCTAATGTTTTAAAATGAATTTTAGTACCATTATATGTTCATAAAAAGCCCTAATTATATTGTGAAATCCATGATTGTTAGACTTGAGTTATTAATTTTTTTAATTCACTCAATTTATGAAATTATCAGAATAGTTGCTTTCTTCAGAGATGTTGGGTTATAAACACCCGATGACCTAGAATTCATACATATACTTATGATTATTATATCCTCCAGTTTACATGTTCTGATTGCTCTTAAATAATGTATTTATTTTTAGTCTTTAGAATATTACCATTATTAAGCATTTCAGTTATCAATGTCATTCAGTTGGGAGTAGTACTTAGCACCGAATAGGCACATGGATGAAAGATCACCCGTTAGTTAGGATGAGACCTTTAGTAAAAGTCACTAAGTCTCAGAGCTATGGAACTACCATAAGTTCTATAGTGTCACCTGTCAGTCCAGGCTTGGCACGTTAGTCTTGTTGGACATCAATTTAGTGGATCCACATCAGACAATATTTGTATCCTTGGCAACATACAGAATAACCTTCCAGGTAGGGTAATAGGTTGGATCCTAATTTGAACAGATTGGAGTATGTCGATTAATAGTAGCTCCTACAATCCACATTCTATAGTGGAATTGGTTTTGCATCAGTTTACCTTGGTCTTGCATGACCTTGTATTTAGTTATACAACTTAATATACATTACATGTTTGTTACTTGGTCTTGCATTAGTTTACTATGGTACATGCCTCGCGTTCATCTTATATCAGTTATTTCCCATATCATATACTTAGTTCATCCAAAGTACAGTCATACCTTTTTTGTGCTATACTGTATTATAATATAGGTTCTGACGTTCAACATTGTGATTGCCCTTAGTATGATCTACTATATCAAAAGCAATACTTGGTGACTCCTCATAATTTGAGGACTAGTTTGATATTTTATTTTATTTTATTTCAGTTTCAGATAGTTAGAGTTTGCTAGGGGAGAGTCTTCCAGCAACTCATCTTATTAAAGGCTTTCATATATACAGTTAGATGTTCAGCTTTTATGGTTTTAGAATTTGTTATTATTATTGGTTGTTTATTATTTTATCATCCAGTTCAGCTTTCACATAGTATTTTTTTATTAGTTATTTCAGTATTCATAGTGTTATGTCATGTCATGGATTAACTTGGAATCACTTATGACTCTAAGCACTGTGTTACGACTAGGGAGTAGTCTTGAATCATGACAGACAACTACCTCCACCTCATTATCATTGCCTATTTTTAATATTCAAAATTACTTAAAGTATAAGAAGAAAATAATTCTTTTTTTGACGTGATATGGGAAGTAGCTCCAAAATCCACAAACCAACTTGATTAATCACAAATGAGATTAATAACATTTTCACTATAAGCAACAAGAAGATCATCCTTAGCAACAACAGTTACACAATTTTCATTATCGCCATATTTCTTTTGTCTTCTCATATCTTTCTATTTTATCTCTATCATTCTGACCTTTGAACTTGTTTCTTTTCAGTAACCAAAACATTAGAGTGAAACTGAAGACAATAAAACATGATATTTTTTTTGTATCTCTTAGTATATGTGATAGTTACAATGTCACTAGGAGTAGAATTACTCAAAGATACTTGAAGATTTTCTCAAGAGTTTGGCAGATTATTAAGAAGTCATAGTCTCTGTCTTTTTTTCGAACTTTACACCCATATAGGACAATTGGTCAAGGACACTCTAAAAATGAATTATATGATTAAAAAAAATAGGACATCCCTTATTATTATTTATCAATTGTTTCTGCAGAAACACCTTGTTGTTGCTTTGATGCCACTTTATTTACAAAAATAAAGAACTAATAAAAGTGTGGATAGAATAGTAGTGGAAGGATACCCAGGTATAAACTTTTTCTTTAATTAAATCAAGAGAAGACAAATAAATTCAAGAACAATAATGATAGTGCAACAAGTATACCAATAAAAATAGATATGGCTATGCAAAATAAAATCAATCATACGAGACACCAAAAATTTATGTGAAAAACCCTTCAATGTGAAGAGCTAAAAACTATGTGACAAAAAACTCCACTATAATAATCAGAAGTTCTAATAATATTCTCCAACATGACAACCAAAAATGTTCCAAACAACAATTAATAATATATTAAAAAACAACATAAAAATTAGAGAATTAAAGGATCAAAATAACCAAAAATGCAGTAGCTATCTACGGATCAAAATCTAGAGCTATAAGCCACTCTATCTAAACTTGTTAGATTTAATCAAAGATTAAGATGAGAGAAATATTATCCTAAAATTAGCTCAATCAATCAAGAAACGAAGTAAAAATTTCAATTTAAAGCTGATTTTTGGGGCAAAAATTTAGTGCAAAAATCCATATTCTCTTCTCTCTATATGGCTATTGTAAGCTCTCTTCTTTGTGTGAAAATAAGACCTAAAGAAATCTTAAATATGAATCATAGTATTAGGCTTATAATAAAAAATAGGATTGTCCAAAATAGGCTTTATTTTGAGAAAATTTTGCAGATAACAAACTTAGGCCCCTAACTACGAGGGTTATAAAAACATTATCATAATTACATTATGATATCAAATAGTACATGTATTTGAAAAACTATTTTTTGTGTTTATGCATGCATGTATGTATATATATATATATATATATGTATGTATGTATGTATATATAATTTAAGTACCCTAAATTTTAGTCATATAAGAAGAGTGTTATAAAATATTATAAAGTGGATATCCACTACTTCAAGAGTTTACTCCCACTACTTATTTTCATTACTTTCCTATAATATGAAGATAATCTCTACCATTCATGATCATTATTATTATAACCTCACACATGTAACATCCCAGTTTTCTAAACTAGAACGCTACACGGTGCTTATGACCCCAAGGGACCACAAGTTAACCCATGACTGATATCTGTACCTATATACTGCAATCCATGACATAATAATGCGGAAAATATACACAATAGGCCATAAGATTCAATTGAAATAATATAACATCATATGGGCAAAAAATACCCAAAACAACTAAAAACTGAAGGTGAAAGCTAAATCTGAGCATAAATCCAAAAGCCTCTAAGTACTGTCTGAAATAAGGAGTTGAAGGAACATGTCTCCAACTAACTCCGTAAAATGATAACTGGCTAAAATAGTAATGAATAAATCCAATCATATTGTCCTCCAATGAAGAGGACTCACTGAATCTCGGCGACTAGAAATGCTATGGATACTGTCGATCTGGAGCTCATGTCTCTGAACCTATGGTGTAACATGAAAAGAAAGTATCATATCGTAAATGCATCAGTACAAGGGGATGTACTCAGTATACGAGTGAGGTAGGCTAAATATAAATAGGGTTTGCATGCATGAACAATGCTAACTGACTGACTGATACATAAGAATGCAAACATACATACATAGTAACTAAGATTGTGACTACGTAATGGCTAAATATGTATGCTAATACATGGCTGGAATCGTAGTTCTGATAACATGGATAACTGTATCTGACAGCCTTGAATTTGGTTTAACTCTCTGAGTTCTGTGCTATAACTGAATTTGACTGTATCTAATAGTCCTAGTATACTGATACCTGAAGAATTGTCTGAGTTCTTTACTGAGATTGATACTGAAACTGTGGGAGGTAGTTGTTTAACCGACATTCCCTATGTATACCATTACGTCTAAGCTGGGGTCTAATCTCTGCCCCGATTGGAGAGGTGTCAATACCGCGCCACTGGTAAGGACTGTGAGTGACCCTTATCAGGCAGGTACTCAAAGTGAGAATGGTGGAACCCTAAACTAACAGGTTAAGCCACCTCATCAGCCCTAATCTGACAGGATAAGATGTCTCAACCTACGCTGGCTACGTAGTTCTGGAACACAAGGATGACAGCTAAGAAACACACCCTAAACTGGTAGGTGAGTCCCCATCCCTGGGTTTACTCGGTCCTCACTTCTACTCCCATCTGAAGAGACTAAACATAATTCAACTAACTATACTTGGACAAATTAACTGACTTCCGTTGACTGACAGAGTAGTACTATTATCTGAGAGTTAACTGAGATCATGAGATTTATGAGGTTTCCTGAGTCACATGACTGACTGAGTTCTATAAATTATAGCTTGACTGAGATTATCATGAAAACATGACATGGCTCTACCCACACAACTATGTTTTTGGGGTACGAATACCCCCAGGACTCGATAGAAGGAAACTGACACACATGACATGACTTGATTACAAGATTTGAGTCCACAATTCATAATATCATAAGTAGGGGATATCATATTTCATATAGTTATTCAACATCTTAAACATTGTAGGGAATGCATAGATATATTTCGTGTATATATTGTACATCTCCATTATCTTGCATGCTTTATACCACCATAATAGCAACACATAAAAAGCATGGAATTCATATTGAAGTATATAGCTAACATGAACTTGTCATTTAGACATCATAGAACCATACAAACATCAACTTCTAGCATCCTAAGCATTTTATCAAACACCTTGTATGCATTCTTTAAGGCATAGGTGGGTTTCATACTTGCACCATATTAAACCACCTAAAGTTCATGGTTTTCAATTAAAAAACACATATATTCCATGAAAACACCTTTAGACATCATATTAAAACTTAAAGAACAATCATCAACATGTACATACTCATATCACCACAAAAAATTTACAAAATAATATTTAAAACATAGTTCTTGAGCTCTATGAATGGATTGGATCCATAGATGAACACTACGCATACCTTAGTGATTGAATCTTGAAAGAGATCTAATGTTTCTGAAGGTTCTTGAAGAATTCCTTAGGCTTACCCTTGATTTTTCTTGACTAGGGTTTAACCCCTTTGGGAAAGAATGCTCTTGTCCTTGAGGAAATGATTTTGAGAGGAAACCCTAATCTTGTGGTTGCAAGTGTATGAGAGAGCTTTTTGAGATGTTTTAACTAAAGAGAATGGAAGATAATACGTTCCTTGAGGGTTATAAGTCGTGGGAAGTGAAGGGAAAAGACCAAAATACCCTTATAAAATAAATTCCCAGTTACTAAAAATAATAGCTGACGATATTTGTGACAAGGCGTCAAAAATATGGTAAGCCGTCAAAAATGTCGTCACACAGGAGCTGGAATTGATGGTTTCTATCTAAGTCTAGTGACCTTCGTGGTAGGGCATCACAAATGTGGTAAGCTACCACGAATGTCTTCACTTAAGAGTTGGTTTCTGCCTAAGGCTGACGACCTTCATGGTAAGGCATCACAAATGTGGTAAGCTACCATGAATGTCGTCACACAGGAGATAAATTCTACCTAAGGCTGACGGCCTTCGTGATAGGGCGTCACAAATGTGGTAAGCTACCACAAATGTCGTCACACTATTTCCAGCCTGACATGCTGGAGTAAAATAGGAATAACTCTTTACTCCGATATTGGATTTAGGCAAAATTTGTATCGTTGGAAATATAATTCAATTATCTATCTGTTGATAGGTCATGAGCTTTAAAATTCCAAGTAGAATGACAGATATACTTGTTTGAAGTTGACTATACCAATATTCTTCTCAAGAATTCAATCGGTAAGGTATGTTTTGATTCGTCTGATAGATGGGAGTTATTTGAATCCTTAATATACATCTAAATTACTCATAAAACTATAAAAGAACCATATATACTATGCATGATATTGGTAAATGGCTCTAAAATTGGTTTGGATTCTTTGGGGTATTACAATATCTCCCCCTTGGAAATATTCATCCTCGAATGATGACTGCTTGAGAGAGGAGAAAAGATAAAATGATGCATACACTGATCATGCTCAACTGGCACTTGAATTTAGTACCGAATTGAATTCTAAATTGAATATAGCCCAACAGAACATGCATATCTGATGCATGAATGATAAGCTGAACTCATGAATACATGATAAGCTATGCACTGATACTTGATACCAATTTTATACTGGAATTTTGAACATGTAACTGAATAAGATCTACGAAAATGGTTACCTCGAGCTACGCCTAAATTAGCAGAGAAAAGATGAGGGTACTTGGTTTGCATGTCTGCTTCTGCTTCCCAAGTAGCTCCCTCCATGGACTGATTTCGCGAAAGAACCTTGACTAGAGGGACTTCTTTATTCCTCAGCCTATGAGTCTGATAGTCGAGGATTTTAACTGGAATCTCTTCATAAGAGAGGCTATTCTGAATGTCAAAGCTCTGAATAGGGACTACAACTGTTGGGTCACCTATTCACTTCTTGAGCAAAGAGACATGGAAGACTGGATGAACTGAGGCTAGATCTGAAGGAAATTCAAGCTCATAGGCTACCTTGACGAAGTGACTGAGAATCATGAAGGGACCGACATATCGGGGACTGAGATTTCCCTTCTTGTGGAATTTCTTTACTTCCTTCATTAGAGAGATCTTGAGATAGACATAGTCATCGACCTCGAATTCGAGATCCTTTCTATGAACATCTACATAAGACTTCTGTCAGCTCTGAGCAGTGCAGAGTCTTTCTCTGGTCAACTGAAATTTCTCTAAGGTATCGAATACTAAGTCAGGCCCTATGACTGCGGTTTCACTAACTTTGAACCAACCGATCAGAGACCTACATCTCCTACCACAGAGAGCTTTGAATAGAGTCATCTGAATACTGGAGTGATAGTTGTTGTTGTATACAAGCTCAATCAAAGGCAAGTGGTCATCCTAGCTTTCCTTGAAATCAATTGCACACGCCCTTAGCATATCTTATAGAGTCTAAATGGTCCTTTATACTTGACCATCTGTCTGAGGATGAAACATTGTACTGAGATGAACTTGGGTACCAAGAACCTTTTGGAACGCTTTCCAAAAGTGAGAGGTAAATTGGGTACCTCTATCTGAGATGATAGATAGTGGAACACCATGTAATCTGACCAAATCCCTGATATAGAGTTTGGCATAATCCTCGACTGAGTAAGAGGTACGAACTAGGAAAAAATAAGCTGATTTGGTCATTCTGTCTACAATGACCCAAACTGAATCATGCTAATGACGTGTTCTAGGCAAACCCGTCATAAAGTCCATGTTCACTTCTTCCTACTTCTAAGTAGGAATAGTGAACTCCTACATGGAACCACTAGGTTTTTTATGCTCTATCTTAACCTGCTGACATGTTGAGCACTTAGCCTCAAACTCTGCAGCATCCCTCTTCATCCCACTCCACCAATAGATCTCCCATAAGTCGCAGTACATCTTAGTGGCCCCTGGATAAATAGAGTATCACGCACCATGCACTTCTACAAGAATTCACTGCCTCAAGTCATCTACATCGAGAACATATAGATGACCCTGACAATGAAGAACACCATCTCCCCCTTGGGACAAAACCTCTACTTTCTGACTCTAAACTAACTCTTTTAACTTGACAAGGCTAGGATCCCTGTCTTGCTTCTCTTTCACCTTGAAAACTAGAGATGACTCTGAACTACTTTGAACATATACACCACCCTCTGAAGAGTCGACTAAGCGAATTCCTAGTCTTGTAAGCTGATGAATATCCTGAGCTTCTTACTATCCTCAACATAGGAAAAACTACCCATGGACAGTTTACTGAGTGCATCGGCTACTACATTGGCCTTGCCAAGATGATAAAGGACACTCATGTCATAATCCTTTAAGAGCTCTAACCATCTTCTCTGACGAAGATTGAGATCTTTCTGGGAAAACACATACTGAAGGCTCTTATGATCTGTGAAGATGTCTATATGAACACCGTATAGATAATGCCTCCAAATCTTTAAGGCAAAGACAACTGCGGCTAACTCAAGGTCATAAGTAGGATAATTCTTCTCATGGGGCTTATCTATGACTCTACCATAATGCATGAGGACACAACCTAAACCTACTCAGGATGCTTCACAATATACTACAAATCCATTGGAACCGTCGGGAAGTGCTAAAACTAGAGCTGAGGTGAGTCGAGTCTTCAACTCCTGAAAACTCTTCTCGCAAGGTTCTAACCACTAAAAGTTGACCTTCTTCTGAGTCAATCTGGACATCAGAGGTGCAATATAAGAAAATCCCTCGATAAACCATCGGTAATAGCTAGCCAAACCCAAGAAACTCCTGATATCTTATGGAGAGACAGGGTGAGGCCAGTTTCTTACCACTTCAGTTTTCTGAGGATATACTCTAATGCCATCACCCAAAACAATATGGCAAGGAATGCTACTGATCTTAGCCAAAATTCGCACTTACTGAACTTGGCGAACAACTGGTGATCCCTGAAAGTCTAAAGAACAATTATGAGATGGTCTAAATGATCATGCTCTGTACGAGAATAGACCAAAACATCATCTATGAAGACTATGACAAATGTGTCCAAGTACTGCTTGAACACCCAGTTCATCAAGTCCAAAAATCTGTAGGGGCATTGGTAAGACCAAAGGACATGACTAGAAATTCAAAGTGACCATACCGAGTATGAAAAGTTGTCTTCGGAATGTCACATGCTCTAACTTTGAGCTGATGATAGCCTGATCTGAGGTCTATCTTGGAGAAAGAACTGGCACCCTAAAGTTAGTCAAACAAGTCATCTATCCTAGGAAGCGGATACCTGTTCTTGACCATGACTTTGTTAAGCGGACGGTAATTAATACATATTCTAAGAGAACCATCCATCTTTAGCATGAATAAGACTAGTGCATCCCATGGGGATACACTGGGCCTGATGAATCCCTTATCTAAGAGATCCTTCAACTGATCTTTCAGTTCCTTAAGTTCTGCTAGTGCCATTCTATATGGCAAAATAGAAATAGGTTGAGTATCGAGGAGAAGGTCTATGCAAAGTTTATTTCCCTTTCGGGAGGAATGCCTAGAAGATCTTTGGGAAAGACAGCTAAATATTCATTAACTACTGGGATTGATTTGAGACTGGGAGATTCGAAACTGGAATCCTTAAAATGCACGAGATGATACACACACCCCTTAGAAATTATTTTCCTTGCCCGAAGGTAGAAAACAAGCTGACCCCTGAAAGATGAACTGCTACCCTTCCACTCTAGGACGGGCTTATTCGGAAACTAAAACTGAACTATCCTATTTCTGTAGTCGACTATGGCATAGCAGGAATGAAGCCAATCCATGCCGAGAATGACATCAAAATCATTCATTTCTAACTTGACTAAATCTGCTAACGTGGAATTCTGAAATATCATAACCGAGTAGTTCCTGTATACCTACCGAGCTATGATGGTTTTACCTACTGGGGTAGATACTGAAAAGGGCTCTGCTAAAATTTCAGGACTGATTCTGAAATAGCTTGCTATGTATGGAGTGCTAAAAGACTAGGATGCACCTGGGTGTAGAAAAGCATAAACATGAACATGGAAAATCTGTAATGTACCAGTAACGACATCAGGAGAATTTTCCTGATCCTGTCGGGTCTGAAGAGCATAGAGTCTATTTGGGCGTTGCCCACTAGTAGCACTGAAAGTGGCACCCTGCTGGTTTGGGCGACCAGACTGGGTTGTGGAACGATTCTGCTAACCCTGAGGACCTGGCTAAGGACACTCCCTAATCCTATGGCCTGTTTTACCACAACCAAAACAAAAATCACTACCGGCTCTATAAATACCCTTGTGGTTCTTACCACAAGTCTGACAAAGGGGGTTTGTTCGGGCGCTGCTAACACTGCCCTGAGATTTAGAGCCTGGTGCTCTGTCTCTATTTCCATCCCTGAACTTTGGCACTGGGGCACTAGCGGAGGAAGGGGATGGAACTACTAATTAGGATGAAACTGCAAATGATTTTCTCCCTCTGATTTGGGCTGAGCAAAACTGAAACTGCCTACTCTTGCTCTCTTATTTTGCCTCTCCCTAGTCTTAACCTTCTGCTTCTCTATCTGTTGAGTGTGGTTCATGAGCCTGGGTAAAGTCATATCACTGTTTATCATCACAGACCTACACTTATTTACCATGCTATCATTCACTCCTGACACGAACTTGCTCATCTTAGCCCTGTTGTCTGCAACTACATGAGGGGCATATCTAGCTAGTTGAGTAAATCTATGAGAATACTCGCTAACTATCATATTTCCTTGCCTGAGATTAATGAACTCAAGAACTTTAGCCTCTCTCAGCTCTTGGGGAAAGAATCTGTCTAAAAAAACCGTGACAAATTCTTCCCACTCAACAGGACCTGCATCTCCTAACCTTTCTGCTAACCACTGCTTGTACCAAGTATGAGCGATATCCTGCAATTGGTATGCGGCTAACTCGGCACTCTGAGAAGAAGTGACTCCCATGATATCAATGACCTTCTAGACTTGGTCAATGAATTCCTGAGGATCCTTGTCTAGCTTAGACCAAAAGAAGGATGGAGGCTTTATTCGGGTGAAGTCCTGAATCCTAGCTGCTGCTAAATTGGCTACTAGGTTGGCCGAAATAACTGCTGGTCATTTATTCTGGGTAGCTACAGATTGAGCAAGAATGGTAAATACTGTCCTAAACTCCTCATGAGAAATATGTTCGCCCAAAGGATCTTCGGGCTGAGGAGCTGGCTGATTTTTTCTCTTTGGAGGCATGTTTCTGCAATAAGAGAAGATCGGATTAGACTGAGAGACTGACTTGAAATTATGCTTACTAGCACGACATGAATACTGAAGAAAGGGAATTATTCTTAAAACACCTTATAGCCTCTTGTACATAAATGTGGTGCGCAACACACTCGTGTACAAAACTCTACTAGATGTGGCTTTCAGACTTCCTAGGACTTTATTGAACTTTAGGCTCTGCTACCAAGTTTGTAACGCCCTAATTTTCTAAATCAGAATGCTACACAGTGCTTATGACCCCGAGGAACCACAAGCTAACCCATGACTGATATCTATACCTGTATACTACAATTCATGACATAATAATGCAGAAAACATACACAATAGGCCATAAAGTTCAACTGAAATAATATAACATCCACATGGGCGAAAAATACCCAAAACAACTGAAAACTAAATCTGAATGCTAAATCTAAGCGTAAATCCAAAAGCCTCTAAGTATTGTCTGAAATAAGGAGTTGAAGGAACATGTCTCCAACTAACTCCGTAAACTGATAACTGGCTAAAATATTAATGAATAAATCCAATCATATTGTCCTCGAATGAAGAGGACTCACTGAATCTCGGTGACTGGAAATACTATGGCTACTACCGATCTGGAGCTCATGTCTCTAAACCTATGGTGTAACATAAAAAGAAAGCACCATAGCGCAAATGGGTCAGTACGAGGGGATGTACTGAGTATACGAGTAAGGTAGGCTAAATATAAATAGGGTTTGCATGCATGAACAATGCTAGCTGACTGACTGATATGAATGTATGAGTGCAAACATACATACATAGTAACTAAGATCGTGAGTACGTAATGGCTAAATCTGTACTCTAATATATGGCTGGAACCGTAGTTCTAATAACATGGATAACTGTATCTGACAACCCTAAATTTGGTTGAACTCTCTGAGTTCTGTGCTATAACTGAATTTGGCTGTATCTAATAGTCCTAGTATACTGATACCTGAAGAATTGTCTGAGTTCTTTACTGAGACTGATACTAAAACTGTGGGAGGCAGTTGTTTAACCGACATGCCCCATGTATACTACTATGGCTAAGCTGGGGTCCAATCTCTGCCCCGACTAGAGGGGTGTCAATACCGCGCCACTAGTAAGGATAGTTGTGAGTGACCCTTATCTGGAAGGTACTCAAATTAAGAACGGTGGGACCCTAAACTGACAAGTTAAGCCACCTCATCAACTCTAATCTGATAGGCTAAGATGTCTCAACCTACGCTGGCTACGTAGTTCTGGAACACAAGGATGACTGCAAAGAAACATACCCTAAACTGGTAGGTGAGTCCCCATCTTTGGGTTCACTAGGTGCTAACTTCTACTCCCATCTGAAGAGACTAAACATGATTCAACTCCCATTTAAAATGACTAATATGATTCAACTGACTGTACTTGGATAGATTAACTGACTTCCGTTAACTGACAGAGTAGTACTATTATCTGAGAGTTAACTGAGGTCATGAGATTTCTGAGGTTTCCTGAGTCACATAACTGACTGAGTTCTATAAATTATAGCTTGACTGAGATTATCATGAAAACATGACATGGCTCTACCCACACAACTATGTTTTTTGGGTACGAATACCCCCAGGACTCGATAGAAAGAAACTGACACACATGACATGACTTGATTACAAGATTTGAGTCCACAATTCATAATATCATAAGTAGGGGATATCATATTTCATATAGTTATTCAACATCTTAAACATTGTAGGGAATGCATAGATATATTTCGTGTATATATTGTACATCTCCATTATCTTGCATGCTTCATAGCACCACAATAGCAATACATGAAAAGTATGGAATTCATATTGAAGTATATAGCTAACATGAACTTGTCATTTAGACATCATAGAACCATACAAACATCAACTTCTAGCATCCTAAGCATTTTATCAAACACCTTGTATGCATTCTTTAAGGCATAGGTGGGTTTCATACTTGCACCATATTAAACCACCTAAAGTTCATGGTTTTCAATTAAAAAACACATATATTCCATGAAAACACCTTTAGACATCATATTAAAACTTAATAAACAATATTCAACATGTATATACTCATATCACCACAAAACATTTACAAAATAATATTTAAAACATAGTTCTTGAGCTCTATGAATGGATTGGATCCATAGATGAACACTACGCATAGCTTAGTGATTGAATCTTGAAAGAAATCTAATGTTTCTGAAGGTTCTTGAAGAATTCCTTAGGCTTAACCTTGATTTTTCTTGACTAGGGTTTAACCCCTTTGGGAAAGAATGCTCTTGTTCCTGAGGAGATGATCTTGAGAGAAAACCCTAATCTTGTGGTTGAAAGTGTACGAGAGAGCTTTTTGAGATGTTTTAACAAAAGAGAATGGAAGATAATATGTTCCTTAAGGGTTATAAGTCACGGGAAGTGAAAGAAAAAGACCAAAATATCCTTATAAAATAAATTCCCAGTTGCTGAAAATAATAGCTGACGACATTTGTGACAAGGCGTCAAAAATGCCATCACACAGGAGCTGGAATTGATGGTTTCTGCCTAAGTCTGATGAACTTCATGGTAGGGTGTTACAAATATGGTAAGATACCACGAATCTCATCACTTAGGAGCTGATTTCTGCCTAAGGCTGGCGACCTTCGTGGTAGGGCGTCACAAATGTGGTAAGCTACCACAAATGTCGTCACACTGGAGCTGGATTTTGCCTAAGGCTGACGACCTTCGTGATAGGGCATCACAAATGTGGTAAGCTACCACGAATTTTGTCACTTAGTAGCTGATTTCTGCCTAAGGCTGACGACCTTCGTGATAGGGCGTCACAAATGTGGTAAGCTACCACGAATGTCGTCACACTATTTCCAGACTGACATGCTGGAGTAAAATAGGAATAAATCTTTGCTTTGATATTGGATTTAGTCGAAATTGGTATCGTTGAAAATATAATTAAATTATCTATCTGTTGATAGGTTATGAACTTAAAAATTCCAAGTATAACGAGATATATGCTCGTTTGAAGTTGACTATACCAATATCCTTCTCACGAATTCAATCGGTAAGGAATGTTTTGATTCGTCTGATAGTTGAGAGTTATTTGAAGCCTTAATATACATCTAACTTACTCATAAAACTATAAAATAAGCATGATGTACTATGCATGAGCTTGGTACATGGCCCTAATATTAGTTTTGATTTTTTGGGGTATTACAACACATCCATAACATCCTTCATTATCTTCATGGTCAATTTCATGTTTACGATAATCTTTTTATGACTCTATATGATACAATATATAGAGTATAGGAGTTCATAGTGTAAAGACTTGAAACACTTTGATACTTGGAAAAATAAGAATATTTTCTTCTCTTGTCTCTCTATATTTATTGTTTAATTTATTTCTTCATATTGTTATTCTTTATATTAGTTTTAAAACACATCATCAACATTAGATTCATAGATTAAGGGTGATGAATTATCTTTCACCATTTCTATGATATCGATAATCTTTCTTTTATGCCCTAAGATGAACAATCCAACAAGATTTCTCTCTGCTGGTTGGGTGCTATTCTTATGGTGTATTTTTTATAACTCTTTTTCTTTTTTAAATATTATAAAAGAGTTGTCATATCGAATCTCATTTTTTGTGAGAAAAATAGGGAGAAACGTCTATAGGCTATATTTTAAAATAATATAGCGCAAGAAAAGTATGCATCATTACGGAAAGGTACTACATATGTAAGAAAATGACTAAGCAATTTAAGAACATTGAAAAACATCTGAAATCATGCTATTTGAAATCATATTAATATTTTATCAAGTATATATATAAAAATGGATTTAAATCTTTTAAGTGGGAGTTCCTTATAACTGATGTACACTATGTTGCTCATGACAACCAAACTTACAATCCTAGTTAAAGAGGACTGTCCTATAACTTGCTAGGGTTTATGATTGATCTCTATCTGTGAATCCACTAAATGAGAATATAGGCTAATGATCAATCGATATTGCAATGAAAACATAATTCTACAGTGGAACATAATATGAACTTGGGTTACCGAGAAACCTAGTTCACTCAGTGCTAAATACGGCTCCCAAAATTTATTCTTATTATCATATGCTCAATAACGATTTAAAATCACTATCTATCTATTGTAAAGATTGAAAATCTACTAAATTCATATCTTGAAACTATCATAAAATTCATCCTTCTATGAGTTTTGTGTTATCTTCTTGAAGATTCATAATAAAATAAAAGTTCTAAAATTATGCTTTAAAATCTAGGCTTCATAAAAAATATACAAATCATGTCAAGATTCAAAAAAGGGCAATAATGAAACTTTTCTAAGTTTAAAAAGGAAATACAATAGTCATAAAATTCATAATCATAAGTAAAGACTTCAATAAATCATGCAATTGGATCATAAAAATGGTGAATTTAAAAGTGAGTTTATAAACCCCAACTATGAAATCAAATTCATGAAAACTGAGAATTTTTTGGACATGAGGATGACAGAAATTCCTCATTGAAGTCCTACATACTTGAGACTAGACAAATTTATGGAGAAAAATCTTATATTTAGAATTTTTGGAGATTTGAACTTGGAAACCCTCTTTTCCATCCGCTCTTGCATTTATTTTGGAGGAGAAAGAAATTGAAAAAGATAAGCGATATCATTTTGAGAATTTAACCCTTATTTAATGATTTAAGATGTGGGCAGAGGTTTTGGGGTAAGGAAAGGACTAAACTACCCCTTAGAAAACTCTTAAAAAGTGCAAGAAAAACTCGAGGACGATGGTCAAAACCATTGACCTGGGGCTAATTTTTGAGCTTACTAGTTAGGACCAATGAAAAAGGGACAGACATTTATCTCAGTTACATATTGTCACTTTTTTGCGTCATCCGTTGGAAAATGGATAACCTCTGGTAAAATTGTCATGACCTTTTACTCCTGTATTAATTGATGACGGTTAGTAAAGTTGGAAATAAAAATTGAAAAACTTTTATTTTGTGTCATGGGATACACGAATCTTTATATTCTAAGTGTTATGCTATTTAAGCTGATCCTAGTAAAATCTTATTTAGAAACTCAATTGGTAAAGAAACTTTCAACTTACCTTTGAGCTAGAAGTTCCTGATGACCTTAATTTATATCCAAAGGTCTTCCCACACTATGAAATTTTTATTAACACCTATATACATTATATATCATTGTGTTTAGGTCTATATGCATTGGAAGAACAGTTCGGGTCTTAGCTTAGAATTTGTTGGGTGTTAAAATATCTTCTCTTTGCTACCGTTCATCCTTAAATAAAGGTCAAAGCTAGAATAAATCAAGATTTCTTTGAGCTATTTGTGCTATATATACTAGAATGGCTTGAACTATATTAACAAGGGTTTGGCAATCAATATTAACAATTGTAGAAATATGAGATATGAGTGCAAAGTATTAGCATAGGTATAGACTCATAGAAAGATGTGAGTACACTGGGTAATAATCAAGAATAGGACTACTCTCCTCTTAAGCAGTATGATCAGTAATCTTTAACCGTAGCCATACTTCTAAACTATGCCCCTCTTTCTCACTACTACACTTTACTAATGTCTACTTACAATCCCCATGCAAACAAAAACCTATTAGATCCTAACTCTTGCTATAAGTTAATTCCCTATTCAATCCTAACTCGATGGTATAAGGTGCTATACATAAGCAAAATACCATTTTAAACTACAAGAGTCTATATTTTATAAGAGCTTCCCAAGGATACCACTTCTTCTCACCATCTCAAGAAACTATCTTTGAGCTCAAATCAAAGGCCATTAGTGCACGATATCTTGACCCATATTCTATCAACACGATAGTCAAGCCTATCATTACAACCACTTAATGAACTTCTAGGCAACCAAACTATCTATGAATTTCCATCTTTCCTAACATTTCTACCAACTACAAGATATCATAGATACTTTCCAAATATTTATATCTATTTCATGTAGCAAATTCTCATCTCATTCTTCCTCCACACTTATAACCTTAGATACAATAACACAACTTTTTATAATAAGGAATACCTACGCTCTCCCATGTAAACTATTTTTTAGCCTCTTTCATCACCACCATCATAACATAAAAAGATTCACAGAAAGACTATGGATGAGGATCCTAAATACGAGGGATACTTCTTAGTTATGGCTTATTGGAACCTGTGAGGTAAGGTTCAATAGGGACAAATACTTCATATATCAACACATAGGGTGTGAGTATGGATTTGTTCTAGGTAAGGACATAGCATAACCATCTTGCACTTTTATTGGTAGGCGTACACATGGCTTAGAGCAAAAGGTCATAAACATGAATTATTCAAGAGATCTGATATAAATATATACATGACATAACATGACTTCACTAGTCATTAAGGGCATATCATGAGTTTGTAGGAATGAGTATACTTTGAAATATGAGGGAACATCTCATAAGTTGTTCAACATAGAGATGGAATTCATAGATTCATAGAGCATGGTTAGGACCATTGAGTGAAGCTATTGTTTCTCATACTAGTAACAGAAATCGGATGTGAACATGAGGAATACACTAGTATATAAATGAAATAGTATCTCATCATAACTCTTTCTAAGTCACATCACTATTTGATTCTTAAGACCCAATTTGGTTGTTCACCCTATCATCTCTTTCTTAGATCAAACCTGACATTTTAAGTTCGTGGGCCTATTTTATAATTTCTCACTGAGATATAATCACCTTACTCTAATAATTAAGTTTGTCACTATGCATATGAATCCTAAACTTACATGTATCAACTTTGGTTTTTTTAGTAAATAGCAGATTTTCGTTCATACCAAAAAAATTATAATTACATAGCTAAATAGATGCAGATTATCTATTTCTCAGTTCTATCTACCTGTACTACCATTCCTAGTTTAAACAAACGTTAATTACATATAAACCTCTTAACTAAGAGAAGAAACAATTACATGGAGGCCAATCTATTACTCCATCATTATATCAGTCCCACACCTAGTCTGTAACCCCTTTGTCATGGGTTTCCACCAAGTTTATTTTGATAACCTATTCATTTAGGCTAGGTTTGACCTCTGATGTTACATGAAATGTAATTTTTCTGCAGAGCTTGTCTGGTTGAAAATTTACCCTCCTGGAATCTGATTATGTTTCTCTCCCTCTAGATAGTAGCAACTACCATAGGTAAAACTTGTAATAGTTCCTAGACCAGATTTGTGCTTACTCGTACCACTTGCCTAAGTCAATTCTTCATGACAACTACCAATAGGCCTTTGGAACCCTAACCAAGATAGAAATTCACAACTATAGTGCCTTAGTGATAGAATATTCAAAGAATAAATGATTTGAAAATTCCAAAGTAGTGCTATAGATTTGCATTCCAAAGACATGAATACCAATTTTTTGCAGTGTATCAGTTGTGGAAAGTCTCTTCCAGGATGCTAACCATAACGTGAACTTATTTCTAGGATGAATAGTTGGATGTGGTACAGTACTCTTCCACATCATTTTCTTAATAGTTAGGAAGCAAGCTTAAGTATATCTTTTTGATAGAAAAAAATTTATTTGCAACCATCAATTTCAATCTAGTTGGTAAATCACCCAGCAAGTTCCTAGCTTTCATTATATACTTCCTTTGCTCTAGTATCTTTCTTAGCGCACAAGTTGCATTTGTGGGAATAGGACAGTCTTCTGCAGTTATCCCCTTTATATATCCACAAACAATCTTTCTTCTTTATTACAAGCCACAATAGTTTTAAGATAGCAAAACAATTTTATATTCTCGTGTTGATAATGTTTTGACACCTGACGGCTTTAGGAGTACACATATTATTTCATAAAATTAAATATTCCTTGAGCTAATAGTAGAACCAGTCTAGAGATAAGTCCTGCATATTTGATCAATCAACTTTAGAATTTATTTAGATAGTATAAAGATTAAGCCCAATAATTCTGAACTCCAAATAGGCTAGAATTAATCAATTTTGCCTTGCCTGCATAAGATAATCTTTTTGCTGACCAATACCTAACTCTCTTAGTAATCTTTTTAACTCTACGTATACATTGAGCAATTGTTTGTTTTTTTTAGGACAAGGGAATCCCTAAGTACTTAAAGGGTATTTCACCCTCCTTGTAGCCTAAGGTGTTCAAAATACAATACTTTAGAGTAGATTTAACCCCAGCAATGTATATAGAACTCTTCTTAATGTTGGCTTGGAGTCCAGATGTAATAGAGAATCTATTAAAAGTACCACTGAAGTAGTTGAATATAATCTATATCGGTCTTGTAGAACCTGAGAAGATCATCGGCTAATCAAATATGCATCACTCTTAATCTTTTACACCTAGGATGGTATTGAAAAGTTTTTCTATCACACACTATACAAGTTCTCTCTATAATTATTCCATTGCCAACAAAAAGGTAAAGGGACATAGGGTCTAATAGTAATTTTCAAAGCAAAATAGTGTACCTTTAGTTTGCAGCAGAAATTGTTTTTGCTTCTGAAAGGATCTGCCCAAGTCTGCTTTGAATCACTTGGAAACAAAGCTTGAATCACAAACTATATGCCTTCGTTTTGGTGCTTTCGCTGATTTCAATTCATCGTTATTGACCCAATTTGTATTTTTCTCTTTTGTTCTATGTATTCGTTTCTTTCGTCTTTTGTCAGAAAAGAGAAAAATCATATATAAGATCTCTTTGGGGCGGGAACAGTTATAACCGTTCCCCCCTTTATTTTTTTTTAATTAAGATTACCTGTTAATCTTATTTTCTAACTAAGATAGATGGGTCGGGTCGGGCTGGGTCGAGTCGGGTCGGTCCACATGGGTGACTCATACCCGTAATCCAACATCTCCTACTTCACACATGGCAGATATGACCTGAGCCAGTACGGCATCAACAAATCACCAATTCATAGTGCAAATAGTTCGTGTGACCTATGAGCATTATGATCTTTACCTTTAAGTTTTTACAAGCTGTACTTAGGAATCCAATCACATGTGGAAAGAATTCTCTACTAATATAAGGATACTTGTACTCACAATACCCCAAACATTATTCACTACTTCAATAGTTACTTATCTGGTCCCTCATCCTCTTTAAAGAGGTGAACTCAAGTTCATGGTTAACTTCATATACATAATTACACTTGAATCTTATATGGTTAGTGTAATAGTCTTCTTGTGTAAACAAGTTAAAATATTCATTTTAATCGTCTTCCCTTTCTACTTGAATCTATCTGTTCCAATCAACTGCTTTCTTAGACATGCACCTCATTGCCGAATCTCTCATGTCTATTAGTAGCATGCTAAAGTAGCAACATCGATCGAAACTTCAAGAAACAGTTAAAGGTCTAAGGGTATTCCAATGAAAAGTTCAAAATAACTTTTAGGGTCTCACACAATGAAGGAGCAGGGATTCATTCTTTCATCAACCCATTAGCCGTTAACCAGATGAGGTATGAAACACGTGCTATGATGTTATCACCTTATATTGGTGTGTGTGTGTCTCATTCTTTTAGTCATTCAACATCGTACAGATATAGTTTAGACACCTCTAAATGTCTAACCTGAGTTTATTTCTTTAATAATCCTCAAACCCACATTCTTATAGAAACTCACATCTGGCTTTACAAAGTAAGTCATTATCTTATGGTGGTACTTTTCTGGTGATTGCTCGTGTGAGAGAGCCAATCTTGCAACTTATTCGACACACTGTTTTAATACAACATATTTTCACATGCATATGAGATTGAACATAAATTCAAGATTCTTATATTGATAATACTTATAATCAAGTCATCTATAATACATAAACATAATCATATCCTACGTTATCCTAGAGACACAACATTTTTATCAAATAAGTCTCTAGATAACGCCTTTGTAAAGGGATTAGCTATCATTTCTCATGTAGGAATGTATTGTAAATTTATGTCTCCACTTGCTACTATGTCTCTTATAAAGTTATACTTAATATCAATGTGCTTGGTCTTGCTGTGATATTTAGGATCCTTCATATATGCGATAGCCACTTGACTTTCACAATATAAAATCATAGGACCCTTAGAATTCTTTGTGATGTACAAATGCTCAAAGAATCTGTTCAACCAAACATCTTCTTGTACTACAGATGCACAAGCCACAAATTCTGATTCTATAGTTGACAGGGCTGTGCAAGTTTGTTTCTTACTTTTCCACAAAATTGTACAAATATTTAGCAAGAAGGCGTAACCGGAAGTTGATTTTCTATCATACCGATAACCATCCCAGTCAGCATCTATATAACCTCTTATGGATAAATCAGATCCACTATAGCATAGTGAATAATTAGCAGTTCCCTTTAGGTATCAAAAAATTCTCTTTACTGCTTTTCAATGATCTCTTCTAGGATTGCATTGATACCTGCTAACCAGACCTACAACATAACAAATGTCTGGGCGAGTGCACATCCTAGTGTACATCAAACTCCCAACTGCACTGGAATATGGTACTCAAGATATGTATTCTTTTTCTTTTTCAATCTTTGGACACATTTGAAGGCTTAAAGTTTCACCTCTTGCTATAGGAGTATCCATGGATTTGCAACTATTCATTTGAAAATATTCCAAAATTTTCATTATGTATGTTTCTTGAGACAAACTCAAAATTTTCTTGGAATGGTCTCTTTGGATTTTAACACCCAATATATAGTCTGCTTCACCCATATCTTTCATATCAAATGACTTTGAAAGCCATGACTCAACAGTTTTTACATACTCTAAATTATTTCCAGCTAATAAAATATCATCCACGTAAAGAGAAAGAATCACAAACATTTCATTGGACTTTTTCACATTGATGCAATGGTCTTCATCGATCATGGTGAAATCAAATGAAATCACTTCCTTATGAAATTTCAGGTACCACTGCCTTGAAAACTGCTTAAGGTCATATATTGATCTGTTTCATTTACAAACCTTCTTTTCTAGGCATTTAAAAATAAAACCTACAGGTTGTTCCATGTAGATTTCCTCATTTAGTTCTCCATTGAGACAAGCGATATTCACATCGATTTAGTGTAATTCTAAATCTAAACGTGCAACTATAGCCAAAAGCAAGCGAATTGAGGTAAATTTTACAACTGGTGAAAAAGTTTCCTCATAATCTATTCCAGCTTCTTGAATAAATCCTTTTGCCACCAATCATGTTTTATGCCTTTCTATTGACCCATCTGATTTGCATTTAACTTTGACAATCCATTTGTTCCTAATAACTTTACAGCTAGAAGGAAGGCCAACTAGATCCCTGACTTTATTGGTTTTCATGGACTCTAATTCTTCTTTAATTGCTTTTATCCATTCATCTTTTTTAGGACTTGATAAAACCTCAGTCACAGAATTAGGTTCATCCAATTCTGTGGGAGATACCAAGAAAATATAATCCTCAATCTCATAAGATTATTTAGGTACACTTTTTCTGATACTCTTATGTATTTGAATTTCAGATTCCTCAATAGGATTTCAGGATTCATGACTCCCAATTGGATCAAGAATCATTTCTTGATCATTTGAATTATCAAGCATGTACTGTGACATTATTTGATCATCTGAATTCAACATTTCGTAAAGAGGGTCATTTTTCTTTATTTCATTCCTTTTTGAAAAATTATTTTTCAGGAATGTGACATTTCATGATTCAATTTCAGTAGTACTTCCATCTTCTAATTCACCAATGAACACATATCCTTTTGAGTGTTCTGAGTATCTTATAAAGATACATTTCTTTCCTTTTGGACTTAGTTTTTCAAACTTACCAAAACGATCTTTAATAAATGCAGCTCAACCCCAAGGTCGTAGATCATTAAAGTTTGGTTTATTACCAGTCCATAATTCATAAGAAGTAGAAGATACTGATTTAGAGGTAACTTTATTCAATATGTAGGCTGCAGTTAATAACATATCTTCCCAAAAAAATATTGGTAAATTTGCCTGCACCATCATAGACCTTGTCATATCCAATAATGTTCTATTCCTTCTTTCAGCTACACCATTTTGTTGAGATGTATAAGGAGTAGTAAATTGTTTGATAATTCCTTTTTCAATACACAGTTCTTCAAACTGTTTTGACAGATATTCATGTCCTCTATCGGTTCTTAATATCTTTATACTGTTGTATAATTAATTCTCAACTTCATTCATATATCTTTTGAAGCATTCAAGTTCTTTTGATTTGTGAGATATCAAATATACATAACCAAAGCGCGTGAAATCGTCAATGAATATAATAAAATATGAAGCACCAGTCTTGCCCTCACATTCATTGGACCACAGATATCATAATGGATTAATTGTAATGGGAATTCGGCTCTTTTAACCTTCCTAAATGGTTTACGTGTAATCTTTCTGGCAAGACAATTTTCACAAGTTGGCATTTCAAAAAACCTAGATGTCCTTCCTTTGCCAATCTATTTATACGATCTTGCCCTATGTGACCCAATCTAGCATGCCATGTAAGTAATTCAACATCATTATTACTAGAATAACATGACATTACACAACAATCAATATAATAGTTATAAGTTGAAGGATTACATTCTAAAATAATAAAGCGATCATATCCAAAACCATAAAAAATATTATCTAGAGTAATTCTTACACAATTACGACTAAAAAATAAATGAAAACCAATATCTAAGAGAACAGACATAGATACTAAGTTTCGTCGAATTTCTGGAGCACATAGGATGTCATGCAACATAAAAGACCGGACTCCATGTAAATCTACTTTGCAAGTTCCAATCCCTTTGACTTCAAGTATTGCATTATTTCCTACATAGATCCACCTTGATCCAGGTGAAACTTGTGGAACTCCAAAAATGCTTCTCGATCTCGACTCACATGGTTGGTGGCTCATGAGTCTACAATCCACATAGGATAAGATTCAGTTAATAAACCAGTGCTAGAAACATATGTAGCACTTAGATATGCGTTTAGAAATGCTACATTTTTCTCCTCAGACATTCACGAGAAAAATGTCCCAGATTTTGTCAATTATAGCACTTCATATTGCTCTTATCTTTCTTCTTAAAAAACCTTTTTCCCTTATTAGAATTTGGCTTATTCTTTTTCTCAGAGGGTCCTTCTTCGGTATCTTTACCCTTGCCGTACTTTTTCCTCTTCTTCTTACACTTGAATCCTAAAGAGTTCTTACCACTTGATTCTGCCATAAAGGAACTAGAAGCAGCTTTAGCAGCACCAAGCCGTTCATCTTCAAGTTCAACGTGACATGCAACATCAAAAAAAATTTTGATGTTGTTATTGTGGGTTAAGTTGACCTTTAGGTGTTCCCAACTGTTGGAAAGATATCAAACCACATCCTGAACCTGCTGCTCATCCGAGAGAACGTGACCAACACTTTTGAGTTGAGCTATCATATTCGACATCACCCTAAGGTGTTGTTTGATGTTCTAATCATAACGCTTCTTGTAAGTGTCAAATTTAGTTGTCAGCTATCTGAGGCGGGTAACAGAAGCACCCCTATATGTTCCTCACAAGTGTGCCCAGATGACATTATCAGTAGGAAACTTCTTACACTCATGAATGAGGTCATCAACCACAGAACTTACAATGATGCCACGTGCAATGGAATCAGCCTTTTTCCAAGCTTTATAAGCTTCAAGTTCTCTTCTGTGTTATGCAGTATTGCCCTCTTCTGGTAGACTTAAGACATGGTTAATACCTTCAAGAGAATTTTGATCTTCAAGTACATACCACATCTTATGACTCCAAATATCGCAGTTGTCTCCATTTAGCTTTTCTTCTTTGTTCAAGACAACAATTATGCTTTTTGATGCCATGTCTGCTATTAAGAGACAATTATGCAAGTATATTATCAATTATGCATGCAAGTTACATATTCAAGCAAATCATTTCACATAAAGGTTTCATGTTTAGTGTATAATCGAAAGGACACTTAAGAATTCAATCATTATATACTAACTAAACACTTAATCAAAACTAGAATTTAATTTCTTAATGTGCATTAGAATGATAGCTTTTCATTGAGTCATTTAAAACTCAAAAAAATGAATGAAATTAATATAAAAGGAGATAAACAACTTAATATATATATATATAATATAAAGTTTATAATAACTTTATGTTACAAGTCAATCTAAAAATAAAAGTTATTCCACAAATATTCTAGACGACTTATGTACACCCAAAAAGTCTCGCTAGGCCAAATCTCATGGTAAACATAATCTCTCACCCCAAGGGTCACGGAGAGAATTTTCTAAAATAGATAATGCTTCCCAATCTGAGATTTATACATAGTTTTCTAGTTCTACACGTTTTATCTCAAACAGATGTATAAAACTAGTAACACTAATGTTAAGTGACATCTTAAAAGACTTGAACTCTTTCAATTTCTTCTCTCTTTCCCTTCGTATAGCCCTTTCATTCCATAAATAATTTTGAGTCGCACTGGGGACACCATTTCGTATGATCTCTCGACCTCACAAATATATCCTTCGACCACGTGCTCTTCTACCTTGTCTCTTTGTTCGACATCCAGAACTCCCACTTGGAGTGATTCGAGTTTGTCCCTGTTCAGCCGTTTCTAAAATAGGAACCAAGAAACAATAAGAATGGATTTACCACTCTATGTGACACTTATGTCACATTTATTTGTAGAATGCAAAATCCATTAAAGAAAATTATGGACTAATTAAGACAAGGAAAGAAAAAGACAAGGAAAGAAAAATATCAAGTCTTATATATATATATATATATATTCTCTTATGTAATTCATAATGTCACAAAATTGGTCAATTTTATTTTAAAACAAAATCATTTCTTTATTTATTTATACAGAATATAAAATATGACATTAATAACACACTTTTAGAGTAGTATAATAGCAAAAGACATAATTTTATGTACTAAATGCATTTTATATTAATAAAATAGTACAATAGCAAAAGAGAAATTTAATGTACTGCATGCTTTTATATTACTAAAGTACTAGTACAATAGCATGCTATACACCTTTTAACATTGTCCTTTCCAAAAGGACTTGTCTTTATCCTTTCCTTTCAAAAGAAAAAAATTCAAAGTCCTCCATTAAAGTAAAACCAAAGAACCGATAATATCTTCATTCACTGATTCTCAAATTCGCACAAAATGTTTTTTTGAGAATTGGAAACAATAATCTCATAAGCAGATTCAAATCTGACTTAATTCATTTTATTTTCTCCAAATCAAAATTAAAAAGTCAGACCCACAACAAAATCCATAACGTAATGGTTGTGAGTTTGACCGGATTTAGAACGCGATTGAAGTCGCGTCTGTTTGAAGATCAGAAGTTCAATTGGATGATTTTTGTCGGATCTAAAATTTTTACATCCAGATTCGTCCATTTTCTTATTAGGTAAGCAAATATATAAAATTTCAAGATATTTGCACAGTAAAATTCTGTTTTTCATGCAAAATAGAGTAATTTCAACCTGGCTCTGATACCATTGATACCAAGTCTGGTTTGAATCACTTGAAAACAAAGCTTGAATCACAACTATATGCCTTCATTTTGGTGCTTTCGCTAATTTCAATTCGTTGTTATTGACTCAATTTGTATTTTTCTCTTTTGTTTCTATGTATTTATTTTTTTCGTCTTTTGTCAGAAAAGAGAAAAATCATTTATAAGATCTCTTTGATGCGGGAACAGTTATAATCGTTCCCCCTTTATTTTTTTTTTGAATTAAGATTACCTGTTAATCTTATTTTCTGACTAAGATAGACGGGTCGGATCGGGACAGGTCGAGTCGGGCCACATGGGTGACCCATACCCGTAATCCAACAGGGTCTCCTTGCCTTATTCCTATTTTCCCTCAAAAGGAGTCCTTAAACCATCAAATAACACAAGAGAATAAGAAACTGAGATAACACACTCGATTATCCACTAAATAAACCTGCAAGGAAATTCTAGTTTAGGAAGTACACTCTGTAAGAATTTCTACTCAATTGAGTCATAGTCTTTCCTTAAGTCCACCTTTATAACACATCTTAGGGATAGTCCTTTCTTTGTATACCACTTCAAACCGTCGTGTATGAATAATATATTATCTATAATGCTCTCCCTCAACAAATGTCAATTGAGTAGGCCTAATAATATGATAAATCACCTATTTATTTATTTTGTCAAGACCGTAGTAACAATTTTGTAAACTATTTTACAATATGCTATAGGTCTTTAGTCTTTATGTTGGGAAAGGGAAGGAACTTTTAGGACAAGGTTGACTACAATAACACGAAAATCTTTCAGTATTACACCTGTCTGATAAAATTCTTTCGCTGCATTCAGAACATCATTTAATGAATGACCAATTTTTAGTAAAAAATTATGCAGGGAAACCATCTACTCCAAGAGACTTATGTTATATTAAAATAGAAACACACCACAGATTCACATAACCCAAGAACACCAATAAAGTAACTAAATATGTGAGAAATAAGGTGCGTACCTTTTTCCGCCATTGGAACACGTAACCAAAGATGAACTAGGTTGAATCTTCCTCTCCTTTGCTTATGACGGCTGGTAGTTTATGGGAATACATCTTATGTTAAAGCCAGAAAAAGGTACCTAGCCTTATATTTATAAGCTTAAAAGCCTTAACCTAGTGCACTACCCATTATGGGCTCACAGGCCTACTACAGGCCTACACTATTGCCAGCCCACACCAATAACATAAAATGGATACAGGCTCATATGGAAACCGCATGAATACACGGTCCGTGTCTTGTCCACCAACTAATAACATCAACTCAGTTTACTTTAATGTAATAAAAGTTAATGTTAAGTCCACATAAAATAAATAATTCTAACATTCTCCCACTTAGACAACGTTAACTTTAAAAGAAAAGTTTTGGAAAATTTATTTTTATGAAAATGACTCTCGGGATAAATAGACAGTAGCCATAAGTATTTAGTGGTGGAATGCCATGTTCAACATAGTTCAGTCAAGGAAAAAAATTTTGGTAAATGTAAACCTCTTCATTAAGATCACCATTCAAAAGGTTGTCTTTACATCCATATGATGTAGCTCAAGATGAAAGGGTCCCATTTGTTACCTATTCTCTGCGTATCTACCATAGTACTCACCTCTTTGATCAGACCTCACTTTTTTAATGACCTTTCCCAGTTATTTCTCTACTTCAGTTTTAAATACTTTGAACATTTCAAGTGAATCTGATTTTTCTTTAATAAGAAAAACATAACCATATCAAAGAAAGTCATCAATGAAAATGATAAAATAACTTGAACCAGATATTGTAGTAGAATATAGACCACTTATGTCTGTGTGAATGATTTTCAACAAATTAGAACTACGAGTAGCATTTTTTTATCCACTTTCCTCTAATGCAATCAATACATGTTCCTATGTCCCCAAAATCAAGAGAAGGTAAAATATTAGACTTAACCAATTTATCAACTCTATCCTTAGAGATATGACCTAAACGCCTATGCCACCACATGGCCAATTTTTTGTTTAAAATTATCGTTTAGACCCAACAATTTTAGAACTAAAAGAGTTGTATTTAAAATCAGAAGCCAAGGAAATTTTAAACAAACCATCAGATAGGATTCCATGACCAACAACTCAAGAGTTCAAAAATAAATTAAATTTTTCATTAAGAGAATCAAAACCATAACCAAATTAAATTTATTCATTAGATCTCCAGTCTCAAGCTTATTGGATAAAAGATATTTTTCTTCCACTTGGGCAAGAAACCTTATTACATCGATAGTTTCAGGCAAGCCACTTTTGAGGTGCTCAACAATCAACCTTCTAAAGGCAAGGATGCATAACCTATTAGATCTCTCCTACTTAACATAAAATTGTTTTTCAGCAGATATACTAGAATCAGTAAGAGCTGGAGGCTCATCCTCATACAAGGTTTGATCTATGTCAGTTAGGCCCAAAACAAATTCAATATATTCTTTCCATCACTTAAAGTTAGAGCCCGATAGAACCATAACCTCAACATTGTTATTGTTCAAATAAATAGTAACTTTTCACAACATAAAATGAATGAATTTATTAAAATACCAAAGCATAAGAATAATAATCTTATCACAACGATGAGTCCCGTAGCATCAACAAGTAGGCCCCCTTTGGGTAGGGCAAGAAAATATTTCAATATTAGAAACCTATCTCCTTTGGGCAGATAAATTTACTAAAATCAAAATATTTTCACATAATGGGGCTCATCACAATACTAATTAAAAAAACACACAATAAATCTCTTTTGGGAAGATCATTGTACATTCTAAATTAGTGATATCCCTCGAAATGGATTAAATAAGTCCCGTAAAGCAAAGAAAATAGGTCACTTTGGTGAACACTATTTACCCTAATTTACCAAAACAAATTTAATCTCAGGGATTCAACATGCCATTGCTTAATTTGCTCATGTGACACAGTAAGTAACCACACAATTAAAAATATTATAAAATTGATTTAGTTACAATTCAAATGAAACCAAATTCAAATAGAATAAATAAATAAATAACAATTTGACATCTTTTATAAACAATAGCTTAATTTTTTTATTTTTTTTATAAAATTTATAACTTTTTATATTATTTAATCTAAGCATATAGAACTAAATAAATGATTGAATCCTTAATAACATAGTTGCCAGAACCCATTCATAAGAAGACTTTAGTTTAGCTGATTTTACTTCAGCCAATATCAAAAATAAATAAAATTAACACTCTATAAACAAGAAATGTAGCAGAAAAACACTTTAATAAGGCACATCTTTGATAGAATCTTTCTCAAGATCATTTTTTCGATACAAGTCTAGGCTTAACTTATCACCTTTCACCACAGTGACATTACCGGACTTACAATTTTTCATTTGAAATTTTTTTCAAAATACGATCAATATAGGTCTTTTGTGAAAGCCCCAATAACTTATGAGATCTATCTTGTCGAATCTCAATGCCTAAAATAAATGATGCTTCTCCTAGATCTTTCATATCAAACATTTTGTTCAATGAATGTTTAGTTTTATGTAACAGTCCCAAATTATTACTAGCAAGTAAAATATCATCAACATAAATATAGCAAAATTTAATATAACATAAATGTCAATTCAAGAGATAATATCACTAAGCCGGAAACAATAAGGCAAATAGTCTAATGATAAATGAATAATAATATTAAATACTCCCATTAACCCAGCAAATCAAATTACTCAACAACACCTATATTCTTAACATATTGCATAAAAATTATGGGTCTTATCCCCTTGGTTAATGGATCAGCAAGCATCAAATCGGTAGGTATATGTTCAATCACAATGTCCTCCTCTTTACCATGTTATTGGTCCCAGGATAATCAGTCTGATCTTTACCATGCCTTTTGTTATCCTGACTCTTCTTAAAAGTATAATTATTAGATCTTTCAAACTTCCTAGGTCACTTACTAGAGCTTGCTTTAGAATTATGAGAAGCCAACATGGCAACCTCACCCTTCTTCTTTTTAACTTTTCCATCTTCAACAACATATTTAGAGATGAGATCATTGATTGACCAAGATTCATCTTGAGTAAAATAGGCATTTTTCATTTGACTAAACTCAGCAAGAAAAGAGTTAAGAGCAGAGTGAAAATGTAAGTATCAGGAAGAATTATTTTAAAAGTTTTTAATTAGGACTGAATGTGGACCATATTAAGTATGTAATCTCTAACACCCCCAGTAAAGTCATACCTCATCCCTGTAAGTTTATTCATTACATACCACATCATATCCATAGCCCTTTTATTCAAAATCATGATAATGACAACCCAAAATATTTAAACATCACATGAGGAGTTCTTATTTCAAAACACAAGAAAACCTATACTTTATTATACGGTGGTCATCTCTTTCATCAATCATATGCACATTCTTTATTAGAAAACATGAGCATTTGTAAATTAAGAAAAAAAACTCTCTCATTCATTCATAAAACAATAACAATCCATAACATTGTAAGGATAATGGATTTCATAACAAGAGAGGTAACACTCAAATCATGCTCTCATATAACTTTTCAAACTAATAACACATGTACACATGAAAACAATTAAAGTTTAGGGAAAACAACCTCATAGTTTATATAAGATTTCATTATAAAATGGGCCTTACAATACATGCTCTTCAATAATTTTAAAACCCATCTCATGTATGAAATTAAATACCTTAAATTCTTGTTTAATCGATAAATTTATGCCCACGGAGTTTAGGATAGTCCCACATACAAGAAATTTTGCTTTTTAAGTTTCAACTATTCTAGTTCCCCTTGTAAGACAGTAGAACCTGTATACTTTAGAATGAGCTGGATAAACAATGAAAAAAAACAACACGAGGTTCTAGGTTTAGTTTTCTTTTTTGAAGGGTTATATATCTTTACCTCCGTAGGACATCTCCAAACTCAAAAAAAAAAAAAATTGGGTTTTCTATTGGCCCAAAAAAATAGTAATTCATCTATTAATCACACTATAGAACCCGAATTAAATCCTCTCATTACCTTATAGAAAGCATAACACTTTACTGTGCAGTAATATTACCAAAGTCTAATTCGAAACCCCATCAAATTCCTACCAACAACCTTTTTTTGGAATTATAGCTCCAGATAATTTTATTTTAAAGTAACAGCACTCCATAGATTAATTTCCATATTTCCAAATCAAACATAAACAACGGTTCCATTACCTACAACAATAACTCCCAGAACTCAAAAAACACGCCACAATTTCTAAAAACCAAATCCAATTGATTTGATTTCATCCACTTTCCTAAATCTAATTGATTAGGCCATCGCGTACCTCTTAATCATATGTACACCTTTTGAAATTTTCCTAGTTAGTTAGACCAAATGGAAAACTAATATTGTCATAAAATAATTTCAGCAGTAAACTTGAGAAGAGCTTCATATCTTATGACATTGTGGAGCCTACAAATCAGTATTATGTTTAACAACCTATGTCTAATCTGGTACTCTATCTACAACTTATTTCATCTTTCACAACTTTGCCAATTATTCAAAGAACCAACAAAATTTGTAAAAAAGTTGCATTAAGAGCAGATTATAATCCAAAAAGAAAAAAAGAAAAGAAAAAACAAAGATCCATAGACATTCCAAATAGTCTATACAGTAACCATCTCAATACTATATCAGATGTCTTTCAAATATTGCAGTCTATTAAGCAAGCAACAGTGAAGATTCATACAAATTCGATCCAAATTAATCCATGAGCTATATCGAGTTTCAACTTTAAAAGATCACGTCATATTTACATAGTCATAACATCAATTAACACCTTTACTTCAACACTTTATCATCGAAAAATACAGTGGAAAAGAAAATTAACTTACAACCATATTGAGGTTCTCGAAACATACATCATAGTATTCGGTCATAGGGTTCAAGATCTATGTGAAAAGCTCTTGATACCAAGTGTTATATTAAAATAAAAACACACCACAGATTCACATAAACCAAGAACACCTATAAAGTAATGAAATATGTGAGAAATAAGGTACGTACCTTTGTCCGCCATTGGAACACGTAATCAAAGATGAACTAGGCTGTCTTCCTCTCCTTTGTTTATGACGGTTGGAAGTTTATGGGAATACGTCTTATATTAAAGCCAGGAGATGGGACCTAGCCTTATATTTATAGGCTTAAAAGCCTTAACCTAGTGCACCCCCACTATGGGCTCACAGGTCTACTACAAGCCTATATTATTGCTAACTCACACTAATGACATGAAATGGATACTGGCCCATATGGAATCTGCATGAATACACGGCCTGTGTCTTGTCTACCAACTAATAACATCAGTCTGTTTTACTTTAATGTAATAAAAGTTAATGCTAAGTCCACATAAAATAAATAATTATAACAACTTATATATTGGTAGGACTTTGATAGCATCAAGAATCTCCACCTCTGTAATATTTTCCTAATCTACACTTCTGATCATAAATGGTAACTTCTGATAAATGCAGCATTAGGACAAGGCATGCTATCAAATTTTGATCCCATTAGACTTTAGAAGAACCACACATATTTATCCTCAACAATTTTTAGATCCTACAATTTCAATCCACATGAATCAAGGACATTTTTAAATAATTAATAATTAATATTTTTGTCTAAATAAAGCTAAAATCTTTGTAAATAACTTTATTTAAAGGATAAAATCAATATTTTTGTCTAAAAAATCTTTCAAGAGTAAAGAAACTTATAGGAGAAAAATCGAGTGAAGACGGAGAGAAATTGGGTTTTGAATAGAGCAAAGAATGATTTGGGTCTTCCGAACCAAAATCCACAAATTTCACCTTTAAATATGTATTGAAACAAGATTTAAATGATGAAATCGAAGAAAATTAGTTGAAATAGAAGTTTGGAGCTTACACAAGCTTAGAAATGGAAAAAAACTCAATCCCTAAGCTCCAAGTCTCTAAAAATGGTGAAGAAAACTGAGAAAAGGATTATTATACCATGGTGTCAGGTGCCGCTAAAGCGGACAAGTGTACGCTTTAGAGATCATAGTTAAAGCATTCAAGTACCGCTTTAGCGGTACCCGCTTAGCGTATTAGTCTGCTAAAGAGGATATGGGCCGTGTTAGTGCCCTTGCCTAGCTGGTAGTCGGTTGCTTTAGCGACCAAGTGGCACTTTAGCTCCTGCTGCTAAAGCGACCAAAGTGGTGCTCTAGCGGCTACACCAGCGGAGTGGTGCACCAGCTGTGGAGACTTAGAAATTCCAAGTATTTGCGGGCCCTTCAAGATTCATTCGAAATCCTAAAAATACAAATGAATTATGCTACTCTATCAATTAGATTTTCTGAACTCAGTGGAGATATCAAATATTTGAAAAAATGTTGTTTCACAGAATTGATCCCCGATACCTATTTTCACAACTCTCTAAATGAAGGATTGAAATGAAATATAAAAGCCGTAAAACCACACCAACCATGATACCAACCTAAAATTGATGGTTTAGATTTGTTGGTGCAGTTCATTTACCATTCGACACATAGATCAAAAGATGTTGACCGAAGTCTACTAATAAGCCTTTACGACCACCAAAAATCACAATCACAGATAAATCACACCGAAATGCATTAGAAACCATGCCAATCATCCCCACAGCAAATAAATACCACAAAGCAACCACAGAAAGGGGTAAAAGGGTCAAATCATATAGAGATAAATATTTCACAAAAACCACCAAAAAGTAAATCATTACATCATCCACCACTAAAAATCTAGTTCATCCTCAAACTAAGGATAATAGAAATACCTGAATCAGTGAAAAACTGGGGATAACTACTATGTATATCAGACTCGACCTCCTAAGTAGACTCCTCTATAGGTCGATGCCTCTGCTAGACCTTAACCATAGGAATGACTCTAGAATACAACTATCCAACATCCCTGGCTAGGGTAGAGACAAGCTCCTCAACAAAAGATAACCGCTCATCTAACTATACTGAATCCGAATGAATCACATAAGACTCGTCTGGAATGTAACGCCGAAGCATAGAAATATAAAAAAACTAGATGAACCACTGATAAGTCTTGAGGTAATTCTAACTCATAATCCACATCCCCAATAGTCTAATAAGTCTCAAAAGGTCCAATATACCTGGGCTAAGCTTACCCCTCTTTCAAAACATCATCACACCCTTCAGGGGAGACACCCAAAGGAAACCACGATCACCCACATGGATTCTCAAGACACAAAGTCAATGATCTGCATAACACTTATGCCTACTCTAAGATGCTCGAACTCTATCCTGAATGACCCAAACTCTATCCAAAAACTAACAAAGAAAGTTTGCACCTCGAGCTCTAATCTCTGGAACATCAAACCAACCAGCTGGAAAGTGACAATGTCTACCATAAAACGCCTCGAATAGAGCCATCTTAATACTAGAATTGTAGTTGTTATCATATAAGAACCCTGCCAAAGCTAGATATTGATCCCACTAATCACTAAAATATATCACACAAACATGAAACATATCCTCAAAAACTTGAATATTCCATTCCTGCTAATCGTTGGTCTAGGTGAAATATTTTATTAAGATCAACCCAGGTACCCAACTCCTCCTAAAAAGTCTTCAAAAAGTAAGATGGAACACTAAACCTCAATCTAAGATGATAGACACCGACATACCATGAAGATGGACCATATCACAATTGTAGATGCGGGACAACCTCTCAGCATGGAAAGAAACCTGGACTAAAATAAAATGAGCAAATTTTAGTCAATCAACCCACGATGACCCAAACACTATTAGAACTATGAGAAGTATAAGGCAACCCTATCACGAAGTCCATAGCGATATGTTCTCCATTTCATTCAAGAATGGGCAACCTCTGAAGTAAACCATTTGGACTCAAATGCTATACCTTCACCTATTGGAAACACATGCAATGAGCTACAAAAACCGCTAAATCCTTCCTTATACCACCCCACTAGTAATATTATCTCAAATCACGATATATCTTAGTCACTCCTAGATAAATCAAATACCTGGAGAAATGAGCCTCTTCCAAAATAAATCTAATCCAATCACCCACTCTCGACACATAAACTCGACCTCTAATCCTTAAGAAACCATCTGAATCAAGTGAGGCTTCTTTAGCCTCACCACTTAACACCTTATGCCGAATCACTCTTAACCCAACATCATTAAACTAATAAACTCATATTTTCTCTATCAAAGAAGAACTAGCCTCAACGAATGTCAAAACACACCCAGATGTCAAAGTATCAAGCCTAATCATCCAGTTTGCTAAAAAATAAACCTCCAAGGCTAAAGGTCTCACCTGAGTTAGAAGATACGCCAAGCTACACATGCTAGTCGACTTTTGACTCAAGCCATCCACAACCACATTAGCCTTATTCGGATGATAGAAAATATTCAAGTTATAATCCTTAAGCAACTCAAGCCAACAATGCTGCCTCATATTAAGATCTCACAGGGTGAAGAAATACTAAAGGCTATGATGATTCGAGAAAATCTTGCAATGAACTCCATCAAATAGTGCCTCTATAACTTCAAAGCAAATATTATCGTGCACAAATCCAAATCATAGATAGGATAATTCATTCCATGAGGCTTGAACTGACGAGAAGCATAGGCAATTACCTTACCCTCCTACATTATCAGAACACTAAAACCAACACCTAAAGTATCACAAATGATGATAAAACCCATGCCCATCTTGGGCAAAGTCAACATAGAAGATGAAGTCAACAAAGCCTTGAGCATATGAAAGCTCGCTTCACAAGCATCAAACCATTATAAGGAAATCATTTTCTAAGTCAACTTAGTCAATAGAGCTGTAATAGATGAAAAACCTTTAATAATATGCTGATAGTAGCTACTAAACCAATAAAACTTCAAATCTCAGTGGGACAAGTAGGCTCATCCCAATCACAAACTACTGTAATCTTGGTTGGATCGATCATAATACCATCCTTGGTCACCACATAACCCCAAAAGAAAATGGACTCCAACTTAAACTCAAACATGGAGAACTTAGCATACAATTTCTCATCCCTCAAACTCTGAAGCGTAATCTGCAAATGCTCTTCGAGGTTGGCCTCACTCTTGAATTAACCAAAATACTATGTTTATCAACTCCATGAACGTGGCTGGGGCATTGGTCAACCCAAAAAATATGACCAAGAACTCATAAAAATCATACCGAGTTTGAAAGTTGTCTTCCAAATATCCAAAGCTCTAATCCACAACTGGTGATATTTGAACCTTAAATCAATTTTTAAAACACCGAAGCACCCGTAAGTTGGTCAAATAAATCATCAGTACAAGAAAGAGGATATTTATTCATAACTATCACCTTGTTCAACTACTAATAATCAATACACATACGCATAGACCCGTCATTTTTCTTTAAAAATAAAACAGGAGCACCCCAAGTCGATACTCTAGGTTGGATAAACCTCTTATCTAATAACTCCTATAACTGATCCTTCAATTCTTTCAACTCTACTGGAGCCATCCTATAAAGCAAAATAGAAATTGACTTAATTCAACATCAAAATCCAGAGGCATACCAGGCAAATCTATAGGGAAAATATCCATGAACTCATGGACAACACAAATAGAATCTAAGGAAGAGAGGGAAGCAATACTAGTATTACAAATATAAGACAAATAAGACAAACATCCCTTCTCAACCAAATAACAAGCTTAAAGTAAAGATATAACCCTCTTGGGATCTGAATGAAGCACACCCTTCTAAGCTATCCTTGGCACACCCGGTAAAGCTAAAGTTACAGTCTTAACAAAACAATCTAGGACAACATGGTAAAGAGTCAACCAATCCATACCCAAGATGACATCGAAATACACCATATCAAGGACAACTCGATCTACCCAAGTCTCACTCCCCGCAAAAGTCACAATACTAGATCGGTACACTCGATCCACCACTAAAGAGTCTTCTACAGGGGTAGATACATGGATAAGCACATCAGAAGGCTCAAAATTAGAATTAAAATCCAAAGCAAAATATACAAATATAAAGTCAATCCCAGACCAAATAACATATATGCATATCTAAAATAAATAGGGATAATACCTATGATGACAGCATCGAAGATCTCTACCTCTAGCTTTATAGGTATAGGATAGCACTATCCACGTACACCACCTACCTCTACCTATCACACCTTTAGTAGAACCTCTACCTCTAACAGAAGATATAAGAGTAGCTCTAAAAATATGATAGGGACAATACTTGGCCACATAATCAACCTCATTACACACAAAGCAAGTATTGTAGCCTGACTCAATAGAAAGAGGTAGGGTTGAGCCAGGACGACCACCTAAAGATGCTGAACCAGAAGACCTCCAACCTAAGCTCTGCAAGTATTTCTGTACTGTTCTACCATGATACTCATGAAAGCCTCTAGAATCTCTACCCCAAGAAACTTGACCCTTGAACTCTCCCTGACAGCGCCCTTTTTTGGTGCCTTCCTGAGATGCTCGATGAATAAAATAACTCATGGTAGAACGATCCATAATACTCAAAAATGATGCCCCATTCACTACCATCCAAGTCATATCAAGCTAAGGAGAAACATCCAACCCCTTTACAAACTTTTGAATCTTTTCATACTTAGTGGTAATACCAGCATAAGAATATCTGGACAAGGCATGGAAACGTGTCTCATACTCTGTAACAGAAATGGAGCCCTACTACAAGAAATCAAACTCATCTCTGGATCCAAAAGCCTTAGTAAACTGATCTCAAGTCATCTCTGGAGAACCAGGAGGTCAGCAACCAACAAATGACCTCTACTAATCTCTAGATGCATCTCTAAACTAATAAGTAGTATACATCATCCTATATGACTCAAGAAAACCAAGGTTATGCAATTTCTTATTATAATCCATCAAGAAATCATAGAAATTCTCGCCTACGGCACCACTGAACCTAGGAGGACCCAAACGAGTGAACCTCTCAAATCTTTTTTGATCCTCTGAATACATAACTATGCTCACAACAATAGGTAGCATAGTAAATTTGGCTTGCCGAGAACCCATCTGAGGCGGTAACATAAAAAAAGGTTGAACTCCTGACCTCGGAATATCATACTAGGATAGAAGCACAGAAAGAGTGAAACAAAACTTAGAATGCAAGGTATGAAAGATCTACACGATGAGAGGCAGAATAAAGAAAGTTTTCTAAATACATCTTATAGCCTCTTGAAGATAGATCTAGACATCTACGTATCGATCTGCGAGACTCTATTAGACACCTCATTCTAACATTGTAGAAACTAAGGAACCTGGATGCTCTGATACTAATTTTTCACGACCAAAAAATTGAGGATCATAATGGCACTTGTTGTGGAAAGCCTTGACAAGTAAGCCTATCACCCAAACTGATATGAAATGATAACTCAATACCAAAATCCAAGTCAAGACCCCTAGAATAGAGTTGAACCACACATATATATAGTAAAAGATGAAATACATAGTCAGAGATACAATAACAATATCAGAAACCTAGTGTCACAGTGTATGAACGAACTAATACAACTCAAAGTCAAAATATACATAGGATATCACAAAAGGAAAAACTCTATCTCAAAATACAAATAAGACATAGTCTAAATAAGGAAAAGATAGTAGTCGACTCTGGATGCATAGATCAACCACTAATTCGAATAGACTCCAAATATTTCTTGAATCAGCTATCTGTACAGCGCACTCATACCTAAATATACTTTATCTATGAATATAAATAAAACATAGTCTAAATAAGAAAAAATAGTAGTCAAATTCGAATACATATATCAACTACTACCTCGAGTAAACTCTAAATTTCACCTGAATCAGCTATTCATACGGCACATTTATAGCTGAATCTGCACCAAAATGGAATAGTATGGATGAGTACGATCCATTTATACTCAGTAGGTATCATAGGCCGACTGAGTAAAGTAGAAATAAAGCATATAAACACAAACTATGGAAACGTCATCTGCAATCAGAAAATGTCTCACATGGTAGAGCACATTCTCTCCACTAATAGTTTTACTCTATACACATATAATAACAATAGGTAGGGAAATAAGAACAAGTATACACATATGCCAAATACAAGTACAAAAAGATAGAATAAATGAATAGATATCAAGTCACAAAAAAATACAATAACAGAATAAGCACAACTTATAGGATGCAATGAGGATGATAATGATGATGATAATGATGCACGAGGTGTCGAACAACCTCTGTATACACCTATCGAGCTCAGCTATAGACGTAGGACCCATGAGAGGTTTGTCAACCCATACCTACCGAGATCTGCTCCCATGTAAGACACATGAGGGGTTCGTCAACCTGTATATAGCCAATATCTAATACTAATATTCATATATCCTCATTGACACATACATAGGCAGAGGGCTTTTAAAGATTTCATATCTTCTATCAGAAAAAGCTAGTGTTTCCAGTATTTTCATGGTGGTACCAATATTTCATGAAAGAATATGATATAAGGATGTAATGCTTTTAACAAACCAAAATAACAATATCCAATATCCAACCAATATACCAATTATATGAGCCAAAAATCCACTCAAATCAACCAACCATCCATGATCCAATATAATCTAGAAACCATTAAGCAAAATATGCAAAAAAAAATGTAGTGATACTATATAATCCCCAAAATCCAGGCTTTTTTCCACCAAAAAAGTGTAACCAAAGATACAATTATTAATACCAAGCTAACAACATCATACAAGACCCCATACAACCACACATAGAAAGTAATGACTCAAACCTCTAAATATTATCCAATAGGCCCCTACCCAAGCACATAAATAACCTAACATATTTTCCATAATACAACCCATACCCAGAACATGATTTTACATTATTATTAACTATCCAATTCAGTCTGAAGACAGTTAAGCCATAACCTACCTCGAATGACGGAATTCCAATCTAAAGAGCTCCAACTATGAAGTATTTCCCTTACGAACAGCTTAAAATCAACTAAAACATAAAAATATGAAATCTACGTATCAAAAGAAAGCCAACAATATCCATAATGCCCATGTTTGAATTGAGGTCAAAATGGACAACCAAAATAGCATTTTGGAAAGAAGGGTAAAACCTAATTTTTTATCCAAAAACATATTTTTCAAAATTAAAGGAACTTATAGGAGAAAACTAAAGTGAAATTGGGGTTTGAATTGAAGAATGAACGATTTGGGCCTTTTGAACCAAAATCTCCTAATTTCACCTTTAAATTTGTATTTAAACAAAATTTAAATGATAGGATCGAAGAAAAATAGTTGAAATAAGAGTTTGGAGCTTAACCAAGCTTGGAAATAGAAGAATATGCCCAAAAACTCGATACCCAAGCTCCAACTCTTGAAAAATAGTGAAGAAAAATCAAGAAAAGGATTAATTATACCTAGGTGCCAGGTTCCACTAAAGCGGACAGGTGGCTGCTTTAGCATTCACTGCTAAAGTGGTTAAGTATCGCTTTAGCAGTACCTGCTTAGCATGTCAGTTTGCGAAAGTGGACAAGGGCTACTTTACCGCTCTCCGCTAAAGTGAACGAGGGCCACTAAAGTGCACTTGCCCACCTGGTAATCTTCTACTAAAGCAACCAAGTAGCACTTTAGCGCCTAGTGCTATAGTAGCCAAAGTGGTGCTTTAGCAGCTGCACCAGCTGAGTGGTGCACTAGCTGCGGAGGCATAAGATTTCAAGTATCCACGAACCCCTCAAAATTCATCCAAAATTCTGAGAATGCAAATAAACTATGCTACCTTATCAAATTTGATGCTTCGGATTCAATATCGATATTTTTTAAAATAACATTGTTTTCACAAAATTGATCCTCGAGATCTATTTTCACAAATTTTCAAATGGAGGATTGAAATAAAATATAAAAGTCGTAAAACCACATCAACCATGTTACCAACCTAAAATCAACATTCTAGATCTGTTAGCGCAATTTGTTTTCCCATCTAAAGCACATATCAAAATGTGTTGACTGAAGTCAGCTAATAAGCCTTTAAGACCACTAATAATCACAATCTCGCATAAATCACACCTAAATATATTGGAAACCATGTCAATCATCCGCACACCCTAAATACCATAAAGCAACCATAAGGAAGGGGTATGCCATGACCCGAGGAAACCTCCTAGTCACGACAATGGTGCTTATGGTCACAAGTGACCACAAGCTAACCCATGAGTTGATACCTACTATGAGCACTGAATAATGCTGATAATAAAAGGCATGTTCGGAATTGAACTGAACACACCCTAAGGTTATAAATACTAAAATAATGCAACTGTATATGCAAGTCTAAAACATATATGAAAATACTGAAATTTACCTAAAAAGATTAATAAAACTAACTGACTGTCTGGAGTATCTAAAAAGCCTCTAAGACTGACTGATTGGGGATTTGATGGGATAAACCCCTAACTAACTTCAACTTATCATATAACTAAACTGCTCACTCAACTGAATAAGATAAAATCATTCTCTAAGTATGAGGACTCATCACTGCTATTGATGTTGTCTAATTGATCCTGTCTAAGCCCGATCAAGAAACTGAGCATCCAAACCTATAATGTGAGACATCATAGCGCAAGAAATAGGTATGCGATAAGTACTTTAAATGTACTGGTATATGAGATAAGGTTAGGCTAAAATGCATGGTTAACTGAACATAAAGTCATGCCTGGCTTAATAATATGAGATAGTTGAATAAACATGCATGGAAACTAAAATGGTGAAAGTGCAACACCAAGCATATAAAGTTTCTGAAATAATCTATAAAACTAAAATACAAAAATTTGATAAATGAATAACTGATAATCTGTATGCCTTAGTCAAGCCATCTGGACTAAATTTTGTACTGAATACTGAACTAAGACTGTAGGAGGTATCATCTAACAAACATGCCTCATTCTAAAATGATTGTGGTTCAACATGTAACCCCAGTTGGAAGGGTGTCAGTATCATGCCACGGGTCACTAGCTGTGTGGATCCACTAAGCTACTAAAGAACCAGGATATCAAGCCTAAACTAATGGGTGATTGATACACCCAAATTATACCTCTCTTACGAGAGAGTAAGCAGTCACTATAAAATATAGAACCCAACTAGGTTGGGTGTCGAATCCCACAGGAAATACTATGTTTACTAAATATTATGATTATTATTAGACTGTTGATCAAAGGTTCCTAAATAAGAGGGGTTTTAATTTATAAGTTGTATTCTAAGTAATTGTAGCTGAGTTGTTCTAACTAATGATTCTTTCTACTAGTAATAATTCAATGATATTAAACAAACTAGAGTCATGCTTACCAAGATGTTTAAGCAGTTAGGGTTGTGAATCACTTTTGAGTTTCACTCAATAACTTCAATTGCAAGAGCAGTTGAATTCTATTATTTACCCATTAGTTTCTCAACCTTAATGGATAGTTTATCCTCTAACTCTCTCAACTTAAAAAATATATTGATTATTCAACCATTTTCTCATCTAGGTTAATCCTTTGTTAAGGCATTCTCCATTAATCTAAAGATTTAGGCTTCTAGATTTCATGTAATCCCTTTCTTTTCCCAATAAACACTTTTCTATTCGAACAAGTGATTGTTCTTGGGCTCATTTTTCAAGTATGCAACCAAGAAAAGTCATTAGAGTGAAGAAAGGTTTATGTAACATCAATTACATACAGAAACTCAATTGGAATCACAACCCATATCAACTGTTTACATCAACTCTCCCATAACCCTAGTTATAGGAGCTTAGCCACTCATCTCCATAGAAGAAAGAGAAAGAATACTTGTATTATTCATAAACAAATTCAAAGTTCACTTACAAAGGTTACAAGAATTAATTCTTGAATCTTCAATAGCAATGGAATGATTAGATCCACAAATAGTTTTATTCACAGATTTCTATGTTATAGACAATTTCAAAGATGGAAAACTAAGATAAAACAATCTCCAAGATTTAGTATGTTCTCAATAAAAACCTAATTGGGTATTTATATGCTCCCAAGTTTAGAAGATTTAAAATTTAAAATAATAAAATGTCCCATCTAAACTAACGGTCTAACTGATGGCCCATCGGGAGTCTGACGATCCGTCAGGTGGACCGTCGCTGCCTACCCTAAGATGACAGGTTCTGTTAAGGACTAACAGTCATATTGACGGTCCATTGATGGACTGACGGTCCATCATCTAGACCATCACTGAGACTTCTGGAATATTGAATTTTGGTTAAACCTAACGGCCAATTTAGCAGTCCATCGCAAGTCTAACGGTCCACAACTTGGTCCGTCACAGAGGTTCTAAAATTTCTTCTTTCTATTTTAGCTTGACATTCACTTGGGCAGTTCGTCGCATGGCGGACGGTCCACTAATTTGCCCTTCAGAACCCTTTTTATGCCAAATTTCTAGGTTTCTTCTATGCCTAACTCCTTTACCTAAAAACACTCAAACCCACTATTAAATACAACTTTAGTTACTTAAAAACACACAATTTTCTTGAGAAAAGATGCAAAATATTCCATCAAAGGCCAGAACATCAATACCCTCAACTTAAGATAATTACTTGTCCTCAAGCAACTCAACACCAAACTACAGATATGGACAATACAATGACAGGCATTCAACTTACTGAACCAATTTTCACACAACCATTCACTTGTCATCCTAATTATGTGGATCAACATATCAGAGTCCACAACCAGCATTATTTCATAATCAATACATACACACAAACATGGATACAAAAATCTACAAAGATCATCCAAATTAAGTGTAACTCAGGTTGCCCTCACAGTCAAGGAAATCTGCCACTTAGTACATTTTATAGATACAAATCAGAACTCTCACACTCATCAAAGAAGTTATAAACATAGTACATATACCCATAGGTTTGCCCTTATCATTCAATGCTCCCTTATAGCTGAATCGCAAAGATTATGCAGGTCTTTCTTAGGCTTGTAAATAGGCTTCGGGGCTAGATGAGGAAGGACTTCTGGGAAAAAATGACTCAACACTGGGATTTAACTCTCTTTACCCTCAATTTCTACCTACCAAGGCCATTTCTGAACTAGTTTGCTCACTCTTTTCTCATTCATTTACACTTTACCATAATAACCCCCCTTTTATTTTTATTTTATTTTTTTATTTTTTATATAAATACACACAAGCATCAGCCACCCTCAACTTATGTTGATGCAATCAGTCAAGGTGTATAGTGTCTTGAGTAGTCCAGGGTCGGATGCTCTAAACCATGCTCTAAACTAACTTTCCCTTAGATAGCTAACAACTTGACAATAGCTACCCTCAACTTAGGTGTTTTGCCTAAGTTTAGGTTCACAATGCCCACTATTGGGCCAGGGCTAGAGCTAAGTATTAACAACTTAAAGAGAGTTAACTAGAGTGATTGGTGATGAAGAAAAGAAATTAACATAGACTCAAAGAAGGGTTCAAAAGTGGAAAATTCTTTTTGGTGGGATTAATTATTTTGGCTAAGTGGACTAAAATCATAAGGCAGCCGGCTATTATTTCTTGTTTCATCAACTACAACACAGCATCAATTGAACCAGGCAAGTTCTAGGTACTACACTAAGTAAGAACTAATACAAATACTCGCACACACAAGCAACTGAGTCAAACTCATTCTACTATTCCTAAGATTTATATCACATATCATGCATATTTTACAAGTTAATGCCAACTACATATTCACTAACAGTTGATAACATATACTAGAATACAAAAGCAAACAGTCATATGAACATAGTCATAGCTTGATACCAACATCATTCATCATCCATATTCACAACAAGGTGCTAACAGAAATGACACTTTTATTTCATGGACCAATATTAACAATAGAACAAGATTTAAGAAAGGAAAAATGCAAGCCTAAAGGTAATCCTAGAAAAGAAAAGAAAATGTGAACTTAATCATAATCCTAGACATGTCGATTCTCCTAGATAGAACATGGGAGGAAAAGAATATCGCCAACACCACTTGCATCACACATGATCTCAAACGGTTTTGACCAATCTGGTGCAACAATGATAGGAGCATCAACCAGCTTCCCTTTAAGGCATTCAAATGTCTTCAAGCAATCATGATAAAGGACAACTTAGCTTTCTTCTCTAAAAGTTTGCAAAGTGGGTTTGTAATCTTTGAGAAGTCGTTTATAAACCTCCGATAAAAGCAAACATGACAAAAGAAATTATGTACCCCCTTCACTGAGATGGGAAGTGGTATCTTCTCAATAACCACAACCTTAGCTTAATCGACCGCTATCCCCTTTGCTGAAATTTTATGTCTGAGAATAATGCCCTCCTTCACCATGAAGTGGCATTTCTCCCAATTAAGCACAAGGTTGACCTCCCCATACCACTGCAAGGCTCTACTGAGATTCACCAAACATATCACAAACAAATCTCCTACCATAAAAAAATCATCCATAAATGCCTCCAAGGTGTCTTCAACCATATCTGAGAAAATGGATATCATGCACCGTTGAAAGGTAGCAAGTGCATTACATAATCCAAACGGCATCCGGTTGAATGCAAAAGTGCCATACGGGCATGTAAATATCATCTTCTCTTGATCTTTAGGAGCAATAGAAATTTGATTGTAACCAGAATAACCATCCAAGAAATAATACCACCCCCTTCCTGCCAACCTATCAAGCATTTGATCCATAAAAGGAATTGAGAATTGGTCCTTCAAAGTCCATGAGTTGAGTTTGCGATAATCCATGCAAACCCTCCACCAAGTCACATTCCAGAGTGGAATCAACTGATTCTTTTCATTTGCAACAACAGTCGTGCACCCTTTCTTGGGCACACATTGAACTGGCCTTACACATTTACTGTCAAAAATAGGGTAAACCACTCCTGCATCTAGATATTATATAATTTTCTTCTTAACCACCTCTTGCATTGGTAGATTAAGACGGCATTAGCGCTCAATGGTCGGAGTACAATCTTTCTTAAGATGTATCTTATGAGTGCAGATGCCAGGGGGAATACCAATAATATCTACAATAGTATAGCTTATTGCCCTTTTGTATCTCCGAAGCACAAAAATAAGTGCTTCAACCTGCTACTCACTCAAATCAGTTGCAATGATCATGGGTAGCGTGTTTCCATTGCCCAAACACGCGTACCTTAAATGCCCTAGCAGCTCTTTCAACTCCAACACCGGTGGCTCTTCAATGGATGGATTAGCCGGTGGTGTTGGTTGATTTTTAAGATCAAGATCTAGTTTCCTAGGAGCATAAGAGTATGATCCCATTCCTGTCAAAGCACAAACAATCTCCTCATACTCCCCAATGCCTTCACAATCAAATTTATCAGCACTGCAACTGGAGGCTTGATAGTAAATTTCTCTCTATCAACACCTCCTTCTCATCCTTATAATACACATCAATAATTTAGATCACACTAATGTATTTATGTTGCTTCATGGATTTGCACACATAAAATCGCACCACTTTATCATTTAGCCTGAATAAGATCTAATTAGCTCGCAAATCAATCAAAATACTTCTGGTTGCGAGGAAAGGTCGACCTAAGATTATGGGCACCTCGAATTACACCTCACAATCTAGAATAATGAAATACATAAGGAATATAAAGCTATCCACCTTGACAGCACATCATATAGAATCCCGACACGTCACTTTACTGACCTATCCACCATCACAAGCCGCATGTTTATGGGTGTGGGATCAACCAAACCCAACTTTTCATAAATAGCCAGTGGCATCAGATTAATTCTTGCTCCCAGATTACATAAGGGCTTAGCAAAATCAAGAGACCCACTTGTACAAGGAATGGTGAATGTTCTTGGGTCTGCCTTCTTCTGCACCAAAGATCTTATAGAAATAGCACTACAATGATGGAGGTTATCCACTAGCTCGTAGCTTATTTCCCTCTTCTTTGTCACAAGATTTTTCATAAATTTAGCATATCTTGGTATCTGCTCTAATGCCTCCACCAAAGGTATATTCACTGTCAACTACTTTAATATTTCCGTGAATTTACTAAACTTAGTATCGTCGACCTTCTTCTTCAATCTGTGAGGAAAGGGAGGTAGTGGTTTTGGAAGAGAAGTCACCACTTCTTTATTTTTCTTATTTTTCCCCTTTTTTAATCCACCAACCTGCTGATGATTAGAAGAAATATCAATGCCATCTAGTTTCTCAAATTCCACTAGATCACTTTCTTCATGCTCAGCATCTTTTTCAATCACTTCTTCAATTACAGCCTTGCCCATAGAAGGGCCTGGTAATACTTTACCACTGCGTGTGGTAACGGCCATGCATGAACCATCATTTTGAGGATTTTGAACTGTATCGCTTGGCAATGTTCTGCTCTTCCTCTGATTCAATGATGCTAAAAGTTGGCTCATTTATTACTTTAAAAGTTTGATAGAAGTAAAGTGTGAGTTTACCAATTGACTCATAAAAGACAAATTACTCTTCATGGTAGTCACCCCAGAGTTGGTAGCCTCAACTTCCTTTAATAATTTCTCCATAATGTCCTCTATGGACATCTTTCCAGAGCTAGTTTCTACATTATCTCTACTTTCAGGAGGTACATATAGTCCACTTCTATCATTCTTACTCTTCCAGTTTCATTGATCCCTATCCTTATAATTAACCTTGTCGTAATAGCTCCAACCTTGATTTACTTGGCTATTAACTCAGAAACCCCCTTGATTATTTAAATAGTTTTCCTCTTCTTATGAATTAGAGTTAGCTCTACCTTGGGATGAAATAGCTTTCACCTTTTCTGTCTTTCCAGATAATAGATGCTTAGTCAGCAAATCCATCTGTGTCTTCAAGTGTGTGCCATGTCCTAGTCACGTTCCTCCTCCTTCTTGTTTTGCTCTGTATTCATTCCACCATACATAGTAGGGCTTGCTACCGTAGAATCCTTGATATTCCAAGCTCTACTTTGTTTGGTCATCTGATCAAGCATCTCCGAAGCCTCTGGAAAAGTGAGGTCCACAAATGATCCTCCTGCAGCATTATCCACAACTAGCTTCATAATGGAGTTCAAAGTCCGATGAAGAGTTTCCATCAAATGAATATCCATGATATTATGGTTCGGGCATTACATCAGCATCTTTTTAAACCTCTCACATATCTCATGAAGTGCTTCAGTGGGAAGCTTTCGAAAGTTACTGATTTCCTCCCTCAACTGTACCCTCTTGGAGGGTCGAAAGAACCTTTCTAGGAAAGCCTCTTTCAACTGCGTCTAGTTGGTTATAGATTTGGGAGTCAGCCCATTGAGCCATAGGGTTGCCTCCCCAGAAGGAGACAACGGAAATAAACGCAGGCGAATAGCATTTTGACCCACTCCTGGGTTATCAAAAGACTTACAAATGGTGATAAAGTTCACTAAGTGCATATTTGGATCATCTTTGGGAAGACCACCGAATAACCCCTTAAGATGAAAGAGTTGAATCATCGTACTGGTAATATTGAATTTAGTTCCAGGTGATAGAGGTGGAGGAATGATAACTCCAGTTGCACCTGCGCCATCCATTCCATCTTCGTCATCATTCAGATCAAATTGTACCAATTATTGATCTTGCCTCACCCTAAAGGGACTATTCCTATCTACATTATGATTCACTGGTGCAGCCATATTCTCTGCATGCCTTGGCTTAATAGGATCTAACAAATCATCATCCCCTAAATCATCATCATCAGGATTAGGATGACGCACCTGCTGGCCGTCATTTTGCTTGATCAAGTTGGACTGTCGTTCTGGATGTATTAGTAATAACGGTGCACCCAATATCTGTGTACTTGGCATACATAATAACTACCCTGAACAGAACAAAAACAACAAACAAAAGTAAAATTTGGGAAACTTGACCAATAGGTCAATTAACAAACATAAACTTAACTGACAATCATATTCCCCGACAACGGCACCAAAATTTGATAAGCCTAAATTATACCTCTCTTACGAGAGAGTAAGAGGTTGTTGTCAAATATAGAACCCAACTAGGTTGAGTGTCGAATTCCACAGGGAATATGGTGTTCACTAAGTATTGTGATTGTTATTACACTGTTGATCAAAGGTTCCTGAATAAGAGGGGTTTTGATTAATAAATTGTATTCTAAGTAATTGTAGCCGACTTGTTCCAACTAATGTTTCTTTATGCTAGTAATAATTAAATGATATTAAACAAACTAGAGTTATGGTTTCCAAGATGTTTAAACAGTTAGGGTTGTGGATCACTTTTGAGTTCCACTCAATAACTTCAATTGCAAGAGCAGTTAAAATCTATTATTTACCCATTAATTTCTCAACCTTAACGGATAGTTTATCCATTAAATCTCTCAACTTAAATAATATATTTATTATTCAACCATTTTCTCATGTAGGTTAATCCTTGTTAAGGCATTCTCCATTAATCTAAAGATTTAGGTCTCTAGATTTCATGTAAACCATTTCTTTTCCCAACAAATACTTTTCTATTCGAACAAGTGATTGTTCTTGGGCTCATTTTTCAAGTTTGCAACCAAGAAAAGTCATTAGAGTGAAGAAAGTTGTATGCAACATCAATTACCTACAAAAACTCATTTGGTCTCACAACCCATATCAACTGTTTACATCAAAGCTCCCATAACCCTAGTTATAGGAGCTTAGCCACTCATCTCCACAGAAGAAAGAGAAAGAATACTTGTAATATTCATAAACAAATTCAAAGTTCACTTACAAAGGTTAAGTGAATTAATTCTTGAATCTTCAATAGCAATGGAATGATTAGATCCACAACTGTAGTTTTATTCACAGATTTCTATGTTATAGAGAATTTCAAAGATGGAAAACTAAGATAAAAACAATCTCTAAAATTTAGTATGTTCTCAATAAAATCCTAACTGGGTATTTATATACTCCCAGGTTTATATGATTTAAAATTTAAACTCAAAAAATGCCACGTCCAAATTGACAGTCTAACTGACGGCCCGTCAGGAGTCTAACGATCCATAAACTGGACCATTTCTACCTACCCCAAGATGCCAGGTTCTGTTAAGGATAGACGGTCATGTTGACGGTCCATCGAAGGACTAACGGTCCACCATCTAGACTGTCGCTGAGTCTTCTGGAATATTGAATTCTAGTTAAACTTGATGGCCAATTTGGTGATCCGTCGCAAGTCTGATGGTCCGCCACTTGGTCCGTCGCAGAGATTCTGAAATTCCTTCTTCCTATTTTAGCCTGACGATCACTTCGGCAGTCCGTCGCATGGCTGATGGTCCGCTAATTTGCCCGTCAGAACCCTGTTTATGCCAAATTTCAAGATTTATTCTGTGCCTAACTCTTTTACCTGAAAACACTCAAACCCACAATTAAATGCAACTTTAGCTGCTTGAAAACTCTCAATTTTATTGAGAAAAATATGCAAAATATTCCATCAAAAGCTGGAACATCAGTGATCCCTGGGTGGAGTCAAGCCTAAACAGATAGGTGACCCCTTGGAGGTAGTCAAGCTTAAACGGACAGGTGACTCCTCATAACCCACGCTAGCTACGTGGTTCTGGAATACAGGGACTATAACTAACGACTTTGCCTAACTGATGGGGATGCCTCCATCCTGCATTCACTCGGTGCTAAATCCTACACCCAACTGAAAGACACTAATTACTGAACTATACAGAGCTTAACTGAGCCAACAACTGAATATGATGCTAACCGAATGACAAGGCTTATGGTTTATCTGAAACCATTCTGGATATATTGAAAACTAGGTAAACAACTAAGTTTCAGGTATTCTTAACCCCCAACACTAAATGGAAATAACAATAAGGAACTGAGAATGGAAAAGAGATAATCTAAGGAAAACTGTTACCTTAAGCTCAGTCTGAGTTTTCAAAAAAAATGAGGGTACTTGGTATGCATATCTGCTTCTGTTTCCCAAGTGGCTCCCTCAACGGACTAATTCTGCCAAAGAACTTTGACCAATGGAACCTCTTTGCTCCTTAGTCTGTGAACCTGACGATCTAGGATCTCAAATGGATTTCTTCATAAGAAAGGCTATCCTGAACATCAATAGCCACCAACAAAACAACTACAACTGAATCACTAATACACTTTTTCAATAAGAAAACATGGAACACTGGATGTACTAATGTCAAATCTGCAGGCAGCTCAAGCTCATAAGCTACCTTTCCAAAATGACTCAAGATCCTGTAAGGACCAACATATCGGGGACTAAGCTTCCCCTTTTTGTCAAATATTTTCACTCCCTTCATGGGGGATATTTTAAAATAGACTAAATCCCTAACTGCAAATTAAATATCTCTCCTACACACATTTGTATATAATTTTTGACAGCTTTGGACTATCTTAAGCCTCTTTCTGATTAGCTGAACTTTCCCCATCGCATCAAATACTGAATCTAGCCATATCAAAGCAGCTTCACTAGCCTCAAACCAACCAATAAGAGATCTACATCTCCGCCAAAAGAGAGCCTTAAACGGATCCATCTGAACACTGGAGTGATAACTGTTATTATAGGTAAACTCGATCAATGGAAAGTGATCATACCAACTACCCTTAAAGTTGATAACAGATACTCTCAACATGTCCTCTAGGGTCTGAATGGTCCTCTCTGCCTGGATATCTGTCTGAGGATGAAAAGTGGTACTGAGATGGATTCTGGTACCAAGACCCTTCTAGAAAGCCCTCCAAAAATGAGAGGTAAACTGCACACCTCTATCTAAAATTATGGACAATAGGACACCATGTAATCTAACCAACTCTCTAATATGGAGCTTCGCATAATCCTCAGCTGAATAAGAAGTATGAACTGGCAAGAAATAAGTTGTTTTGGTCATTTTTTCTATGATAATCCATATCAAATCATATTGACGATGCATGCAGGGCAACCCTGTCACAAAATCCATGTTCACCTCTTCCCACTTCCAAGTAGGGATGCTGAACTCCTCCATTGTGCCACTAGGCCTCTGGTGCTCAACCTTAACCTGCTGGCAGTTAGAGCACTTAGCTACAAACTCAGCAATATCCCTCTTCATACCAATCCACCAATAGATTTCTCATAAATCATGATACATCTTAGTGGCTTCTAGGTGAATATAATAATGCGCACCATGCACATCTGTAAGGATTTGTTGCCTCAACCCATCAACATATGGCACGCACAGCCTACCCTGATATTGCAATATACTATCTCCCTCTTGGGAGAAAACCTCTACTTTCTAGTCTCTAGCTGACTCCTTCAACTTAACCAAACTAGAATCCCTATCCTGCTTCTCCTTTAATTTAGCAACCAATGAAGATTTTGAGATATTCTGAACACATTCACTACCCGCGGCTGAATCGACCAAACGAACACCTAATCTAGCCAACTGATGAACCTCCTAAACAAACTTCTTTTTATCATTCTCAACATAAGCAACACTACTTATAGAAAACCTAATAACGGTGTCTACCACTATATTGGCCTTGCTCGGATGACACAATATACTCATATCATAATCTTTCAACAATTCTAACCATCTTCTCTGACGAAGACTTAATTCTTTCTACGAGAGCACATACTTTAAACTTTTATCATTTGTGAACACATCAACATGAACCCCATAAAAATAGTGCCTCTAAATTTTCAAGGCGAAGACAACAACTTCTAACTCAAGGTCATGGGTAGGTAATTCTTCTCATGGGGTTTAAGCTGTCTAGTAGCATAGGCTATGTATTTACCTTTGTGCATTAAAACACAACCAAGTCTAACTCTGGGTGTATCATAGTAAATAACAAAACCCTTTGAACCATTTGGCAAAGTCAAGATTGGTCTAAGGTGAGTCGAGTCTTCAACTCCTGAAAAATCCTCTCATAGGAATCTGACCACTGAAACTTGACTTTCTTCTGAGTCAATTGAAACATAGGGAGGCAATAGACGAGAACCCTTCAATAAAACATCTATAATATCCATCCAAGACCAAGAAACTCCTGATATCTAATGGTGAGATGGGTCTATGCCAGTTTCTCACTGCTTCGGTCTTTTGAGGTTTAACTCTAATGCTACCACCGGAAATAATATAGCCAAGAAAAGCTACTAATTTAGCCAAAATTTGTACTTATTGAATTTGGCGAACAACTAATGGACTCTAAGAGTCTATAATACAATCCTGAGATGGTTTGCATGATCATTTTCACTACGAGAGTAGACAAGAATATCATCAATGAAGACTATGACAAACATGTCCAAGTACTACTTCACTTTAACACTCGGTTCATCAAGTCCATGAAGGCTGCTGGGGCATTCATTATTCCAAAGACATAACTAGAAATTCAAAGTGACCATACCAAGTTTGAAAAGCTATTTTTGGAATGTTACATTCTCTGACTCTGAGCAGATGATAGCCGGATCTGAGGTCTATCTTAGAGAAATAACCGGCACCCTGAATTTGGTCGAACAAGTCATCAATCCTGGGTAGTAGATATTTATTCTTAATAGTGACTCTGTTCAGCTATTGGTAATTGATGCATATTCTGAGAGAACCATCTTTCTTAAGCATGAAAAAGATAGGAACTCCCCATGGGGAAACACTGGGCCTCATGAATCCCTTATCTAAGAGGTCTTTAAACTATTCTTTCAACTCCTTGAGCTTTCCTGGAGTCATTCTATATAGAGGAATAGAGATAGATTAGGTATCTAGAAAGATGTCTATGCTGAAGTTACTTTCCCTTTTGAGAGGAACTCGGGGAACATCTTTATGGGACACATCTGGAAATTCCGTTACTACTGAAACTGACTCGAGACTGGGAGTCTCAGAATTAGAGTTTTTGATTCATACAATATGGTAAACACACCCCTTTGATATTATTTTCCTCGCTCTAAGGTACAAAACAAGATGACCTGTAAGTGCTGAAGTACTACCCCTTCAGTCAACAACTTGTTCATTTGGAAACTAAAATGGAACAACTCTGTTTCTTAAATCAACTGAAGCATAGAATGAGTGGATCTAATCCATGCTGAGAATGACATCAAAATCAGTCATCTCTAACTCTACAAGATCTACTGAAGTGACTTTTTGGGATACTATGATCGGACAGTTCCTGTATACCTGCCTGGCTATAATATATACACCTACTAAGGTAGACATTATGAAGGGTTTTGCTAAAGCTTGGGGACTGACACCAAAATTAATAGTTAAATAGGGGGTTGCAAAAGAGCAAAGCTCTAGGGTCTAATAAAGTGTAAACATTAAAATAAAATACTTATAACATACCCGTAACAACATCAGGAGAGATTTCCAGATCATAATGGGACTGGAGTGCATACAAACTATTTTGATGCTGACCACTGGTGACACTAGAAGTGGCGCCCTACTGAGTCGAGCGACTTACTAGAGTTGATGGATGATTGAACTGACCCTGTTGGCGTGAATCTCTTACCCTCTGAGAAAATAACCGACATTCCTTGAACCTATGGCCCGGCTTTCCATATCTAAAACATACATCACTGCCAGCTCTGCACACACCCTAATAATTCCTACCACATTTTTGTCAAAGAGGATTAGTACGACCACTGTTTACACTACCCTGGGGCTTAGAGCCTGGTGCCCTATACTGGTTGTTATTCCCAAACTTTGGCACTGGCGCATTGGCTGAAGATGGAGTTGGGGATAAAAATTTTTGTCAAAACTATTAACGATTACCACCCTCTGACTTCGGCTGAGCAAAATAAAAGCTATATATTTTGGCTCTCTTATTCTCCCTCTCTTTCTCCTTAAACTTCTGCTCCTCAATCTATTGAGCATGGACCATAAGCCTAGATATGTCCATCTCCTTAATTTCTATACTCCTTGACCACACTATTAGATACGCCAGACACTAACTTACTTATTATAGACCAGTTATTAGACACCACATGAGGAACATACCTTGCTAGCTGAGTAAACTTATATGAATACTCTTTCACACTCAGATTTCCCTACTTAAAATTAATAAACTCTAGAACCTTAGCTTCTCTCAACTCTAAAGGAAAGAATTTGTCTAAAAAGGCTATAACAAACTCCTCTCACTCAATAGGCCCTTCATTTGTGCCTCTATCTTCCTTCCACTACTTAAACTAGGTGTGAGCTACATTCTGTAACTGGTAAGTAGCCAACTTTGTAATCTTATTATACATGACACCTATAATATTTGATACCTTCTAAACCATGTCAAAGAACTCATATGGATCCTCATCAGACTTGGATCCTAAAATTGAGGGGGATTTATTTAGGTGAAGTCCCGAAACCTAGTTGCAGTTGTGTTAGCCACTGGATTAGCTGGGGCAACAACCTAATGATTATTCTAAGCTACTACCGAGTGATATAAGGTAGAGAATGCAGCTCTAAACTCAGCATGAGAAATGTGCTCATTCAGGGGATCTACCTGAACAGGTGGAGATGCAGGCTGATTCCCATTCCTTCTTTCATTATTCTTTATGGGAAGCATTTTCTTTAATGGATATAAAGGTTGGATTAGAAGGAGAGTTAAAATAGAGCTCATTCTCAATCGCATGACATAAATACTGAAAGAAAGAAAACTTTTCCATAAAATGTGGTGTAGCTTCTTTACCATAACAGTGGCGCGCTTAGACCCATGCACAAGACTCTACTCGATGCAGATTTTAGACTTCCTAGGATACTTTAAAACCTTAGGATCTGATACCAAGTTTTTTCATGACACGAGGTAACCCCTTAGTCGGGAAAATGGTGCTTACGGTCACAAGTGACCACAAGCTAACCCATGAGTTGATACCTACTGTGAGCACTGAATAAAGATGATAATAAAAGACATGTGTGATATTCAACTAACACACCATAAGGCTGTAAATACTAAAATAATGCAACACAATAAACAAGTCTGAAACATATGTGAAAATACTAAAAGCTGACTGAAAAGATTAATAAAACTTACTGTCTGGAGTGTCTGAAAAACCTCAATGACTACTGACTAGGGAGTTAATGGGCAAAACTTCTAACTAACTCCAGCTAATCATATAACTGAACTGCTAACTCAACTGAATAAAGATGAACTCGTCCTCGAAGTATGAGGACTCACCACTATTAATGATGCTGGCTAGTTGATCCTGTCTAAGCTTTATTAAGAAACTGAGCATCGAACCTATGATATAAGATATCATAGCGCAAAAATGGGTATGCGATTAATACTTTGAATGTACTGGCATATGAGATAAGGTTAGGCTGAAATGTATGGTTAACTGAACATAATGTCATGTCTGGCTCAATAATATGAGATAGCTTAATAAATATGCATGAAAATTGAAATGTTGAAAGTGCAAGACCAAGCATATAAGCTTTCTGAAATAATTTGTAAAACTAAAATACCAAAATCTAATAACTGAATAACTGATAATCTATATTTCTTTGTCAAGCCACCTAAACTGAATACTAAACTGAGACTATAGGAGGTATTATCTAACTGGCATGCCCCATTCTAAACTAATTGGGGCCCAATCTATAACCCCTGTTAGAAGGGTGTCAATACTGTGCCATGGGTACGAACACTGGTTGTGTGGATCCACTAAGATACTGAAAAACTAGGGTATCAAGCCTAAACTAATGGGTGATACCTGGGTAGAGTCAAGCCTAAACTGACGAGTGACCCCTGGGAGGTAGTCAAGCCTGAACAGATAGGTGACTCCTCATAACCATGCTTGCTATGTGGTTTTGGAATATAGGGACTACTATTAACGACTTTGTCTAACTGACGAGGAAGTTGCTGTCCTACATTCGTTCGGTGCTAAATTCTACACCCAACTGAAAGACACTAATTACTAAACTATACTGATCTTAACTAAGCCAATAACTGAAAGGGTTGCTTTCAGCGAATATCACTTGTAAACATAATGTATATTCAAAATTCATGAAAGCTTCATGGAAATAATTCGTTATAAAAATGCAAATTTCATGATTTAAATCATGAAATAGGTTTTTAGACTCCATAGTGAAAGAAAGCCATGGATGAACAGCACACATATCTCACTTGACTATTTCGTGAAGAGTCTTGAGGATTTTCGTGAAACTTGAGCTAAAATTCTTTGATTCTATTGAATGGGCTAGGGTTTGTTCTTAAGAGAGAAATGACTTTCTTTGAGAGGATTTATGAATAATGAGGCAAATAATGCTCCTAAGGAGCCTAAATTTTGTGTTATGGACAAGTTTGGGTGGGGATAATTGACCCAAATGCCCTTAATGACGAGGATTTAAAAAGCTGGAGGAGGCCACCTAATGCGATGCAACCCCTGGATGGGTCAAGCAGCCAATTCCGCGCGACCCCTGGCTTTGTCAAGCAACCAACACGGCGCGACCCTGAGCCTGGGTCCATTACCCATCACGGCGCAGCCCCAACGTGATTCCTCACAGTTTTGAACATCCAAACAGGGTCTAAACCTCGTCTAAAAGTTTTGAAACTTCTTCGAGACATACTTTTAGCCTCCCTAAACATAAATCAACTTAGAAATCAACATTCTGAGGCCGGGAAGTTCAAACTAAAAAATCTTCAAAGATTAGGGGTCTTGAAATAGCTAAGTCTTTAACACTTAGTGAAAATTTTCTAAATTTTGGACCCCTTTAACATCAAATAGTAAGCAGAATTGAGTTAGGATCTTATGGGGTCTTACTGGGTAAAAGGTCAAATCACACAAATAAATATTTCACAAAATTCACCAAACATTAAATCATTATGTTGCCATTACAGAAAAATTCATTTGTGCTATTATTATACAAAACTATTTTTTCTACATGACCTCTTAATAGAAGTCCACATCACCAATCTAAATCAACAAATATTACTTAAATAAAAATAAAAATGTATACCCATTAAAATAAAATCCGACACAACTAATGAATTTGATTTTCATTTTTAATTAGTTCAATTTTTATTTTTAGTAAGTCTAATTTTTATTCTACTTGTGTAGATTAAATTTATTTTAGTTGATCCTATTTTTAATTTTTATTATAAGTAATATTGGTTGATTTAAATTTGGTAATGTGGACCTATAATAAAAGGCCGGTTGCAAAAATTATTTTGTAAAAATAACCATTACAAAATAATGACATGAACGAACCTCTCTGTAATGACAGTGACATAGAGGAGTCAAACATTCCATGGTAATGACATAGATAAGCCAAACTTACAATAGATAAATGAGTCATTTCTAATAGTTCGACGACATATTTGAGTCTTTTCCTAATAAAAAAATTATTGTAAAAGAAGTCAACATTACATGCACTATTTTCCGTATAAATAAAATATTTTTGGTAAACTTAAACTCATAGGTATTATAGTTAAGTTCGGTCTTACAGAGTGGGTCTGTCAAGTATTCAAGTCCAAAAAAAATTTCCAGAGAAAGAAAGACCTCCCTCTCTCTAATTCCTCTTATTCTCCTTTAGCACCGACCCTGCCATGGATACAACCCTCACTCCTCCACTTCTACCAAATCCCCCAAAAGAGATTATGATGGCGAATGCTCCCCCTTCCTACAAGGACATCGCTATCGGGAAAATACAGGACCCGATTAAGGGTTTGGGGTCTATGGTCACCCTAAAAAATACAGAGGCGGAAATTGACATAAACCAAATACTGCTATTGGAGGAAGATAAGCAGTGGCTATATGCCCCTTGGAGCCACTCCATTATTATTAAACCAGTCAAATCTAACTTCAACCACCAATATCTCAAGAGGAAATTAGAGGATCTATGGAAACCTGCCGAACCCCTATGCGTTATAGATATTGGCATGGAATTCTTTACCATCAAGTCCTCCAAATCGGAGAACCAATCTGTAGTCCTCCATGGGGGCCATTGGTTTATCGTGGGGACCTTCATTTTAGTGAGAAAATGGGAACTTAATTTTATGCCAAACGTATAGAAGGTGGACTCAACCGAAATTTTGGTTAGATTGCCACATCTGCCCACCAAGTTCTATGACAGCGCCATCCTTCAATGGATCGGTAAGAAGATCGGGAACCTGCTAAAGGTAGATATTTTTACATCAACTACACTGTAGGTTAGATACACAAGGATCTGTGTTTAAATCCCATTGAACACCCCAATCGTAGCCTCAATTTTCATGGCCACTATTCACATCCCCTCCTTTGCGAGGGGGAAGGATTCCTATGCAAGAATTGTGGGCATCTAGGTCACACCATTACCAGTTGCTCATTCATGACTGAGCCAAAGAAAGCAGAACACTTAGCAAAAGCAAACACATCACAGATACAAGAGGAGCTCATGGAACAGACCAATGATTGGCAAGCAGTCTCGTTTGCCAAAAATAAAAAGCAAGCAGCCAAAAAATCCTTCAGCAATCAGCAAAGGCAAACCCACCGTGAAGGTTAAAACCTTCGATGCGATGACAGGTAAGTTTGTAAGCCCCAAGTCTCCAGAGCCCTCACCAGAAAGCCCCCTTTTTCATCCCTGCTAGGTCTATTGCTAATGGGCCAGCCCAAGGGGAAGCTCCTAAATCCACAGGGCCCCAAAAAAATACCAGGGCCACTAATGGGCAAAAAAAAAGCTCAGGCCTACGAGACACTGGCTGAGGTCAGGGTCCTAACTAGGACCACGCCCATTAATGGGTTCAGACCTTCTTCTACGTGTGGGCCTCCTATTCAGGCCCAATTATATACCAAAAGACCCGACCCCATCTCTTTAAATCCCCAAGTTTCTAATATTATCAAAATTCCCACTCCTGTGGAAATGGAAAAAAAAAGGCCTCTCAAGGTGGGACCTCCTCAAGACACCTGGACTTAGGTAATGATGAGCCTAAATACCCAACGGTGGGAAACCTTTCCACTTCCCATAGTTATTTGATGAGAACTATCCACAAGGCGGACAGTGCATTAAATGCTAGTGGTGTTCTTGAAAGAGAAACCTCTCAGCTCTCATCCCTCACTCTCCCAGCCCTATATACCTTGAGGAAACCATGTTAGACTCTCCTTAAGATAACGACCATAAACTCTTCAAACTCCATTTCAACCATTATCACAACATCTCCCTTGTCCCCAGACCACCAACCAACATCTTGGTTAGAAATTTGTCTATCCCACCAGACAGTTCCCCTACACCTGAAATGGGAGGGGAAATAAGTCACCATCCTGATTCAGGACCCACAGTTCCTGGCTCTACAACCCATGGAGATCCTGAATCATGGGTTGCAGATATTTAAGGCCAATGTATGGATGGTTGCCCTATTCCAAGTGATCGACTCCCCATTCTAAGAGAAGCTGACAATAGAATCACTGTCCAGTATTCTGAACCACTGAAGTCTCAGCCTCCTATTCTTTCCACCTCCTAACCCAGCCCTAATGCTCCAAGGACCAGCTTTTGTGACTCCTATTAAGGGAAACCATGCCTCTCCCAACCAGGTTCAGACCTCATCCATGATCACAATCTCTCTTCACTTGACTCTAAAGAGGGAAGAGAGAATAAATACACTAGAAGATCTAAGAGAAAGAAATAGGGACATAGAGGAATTCCTCTCACAAATCAGGGTCCCAAGAATAGAGTTACTCAATCTGGAAAAACCTCTAAATCTAGAGTAAATAGAGCCAATCTAGGAGATTTTGATCATCCTGATTCCTATAGGGTTAGCAGAGCTAGGTCTAAAAGTAAATTTAGCAAACCCTATGAAAGAAGGGAGAACAAGGTCATACTAAATCCTCTCTGCAGGAAAATAAAGGCCTCTCTCTTGACAGCCTCCTCCTACCCCATGGGGAAGGGCAAGGAGATTGCAATGGAACCACTCCACCCACTCTAATCCAAGATGAAGAACTACATTATGTGGAATACTGGGGGAGTAAAGAATGCTTAGTTCAGGAAACATTGTAAAGCCATGGTTAATATCCACAAGCCCTGTATTCTAGCTTGTTGGAGACCAAAATGAATGACCACCAAGACCTTTATGAGGAGCTAGGATTTAAATGCTATATCCAATCTGAAGCTACTGGAAACTCTGGGGGTCTGGTAATCATGTGGAGGGATGACTCCATATTAATTAGTTCTTTCTCTGCCTTCCCCCAATCTATCCGTGTAAAAGCCAAGGTTAGCTCCCCAGTTCCTTTGTGTTTATTAGTATTATATATGCTAGTACTGACTTACAAACTAAAATTAACCTCTGGGACCAACTCTCTAACTACTCTGATAATTTCATCTCCCCTGAAGGTGAGAGTTGGCTGGTAGGAGGAGATTTCAATAAGATTATTAGAGCTACTGAAAAATTTAATGGCTCTAAAATCAACCTTAATAGATTCAATCTCTTTTGGAACTGTATTAAACAATGCAAACTCATAGATTTAGGCTTTAGGTGAAGCAAATACACTGAGTCCAACATGAGATATAGGAACAGGCAAGGCCTAATCCTTGAAAGATTGGATAGATGCCTAGCTAATGATCTCTGGATCTACTTTTTCCCAGAGGCCTCTGTCCCTTACCTTCCTAGAACTCACTCTGACCACTTTCCCCTTCTCCTGAATCTGAGCTCCTCTCTTATGAATTAGATTAAACCCTTGAGTGTTGAATCCATATGGCTTAGTCACCATTATTTCCCAAATTTGATCAAAGACTCCTTCCTAACCTGTTCTTGTATTACCACAGCCACCTCTGATTTTACAGAAAATGTCAGGGACTTGAACCAGAACATCTTTGGGAACATCTTTAATAAGAAAAAGAACTTACTTACAAGGTTAGCTGGCATCCAAAAATCTCCTAACTACCCCACTATCCACTTTCTTCAAAGTCTGGAGCACACCATCCTCAAAGATTTCATCCATATCCTAACCTTGGAGAATGAATTTTGGAAACTAAAGTCCAGAATATCCTGGTTCCCCAGAGGGGGATAATAATACCAAGTTCTTCCATGCATCCACCCTCAATAGGAGAAGGAGAAATAGAATTAACTCTCTCATAGATAAAAATAGGACCTGGTAGTACCACCATAAGGATATTGCCACTACTATCTCCAACTTCTATGTTAATCTCTACTCCACTAAACATACCCTTGGGTATCTTACTACTCAAACCAATCCCTTCTCTGTGGGATCCATCAGCCAGTCACACCATGACATCCTTCAGACTGTCCTCTCCCCTGAAGAGATCAAAAGGGTTGTCTTCTCCTTAAAGCCCAATAAAGCTCCTGGGCTTAATGGCATGCACCCTTTTTTATACCAAAAATTCTAGGATATCCTTGCCCCTTTATAAAGTTCTGCAAATAGACTTTCACTACTTACTGTATAGACCCTAAGGTCAATTCAACTTACCTCTGTCTCATCCCCAAATGAAAAAATTCCACTTTCCTAAAAAATTTTAGACTAATAGGTCTCTGTAATACCTAGTATAAAGTCATCACCAAGATTATAGCCTCCAGGATGAAACCCTTGATGGCTAACCTTATTGGTGAAAACCAAGCTAGCTTTAGGGCAAGAAAAAGAGCCTCAAAAAATACCATTATTGTCCAGGAATAAATTAGCCATTTCTTCAAAATGAAGGGCAAGGAGGCTAATATGATCCTTAAGATAGACCTTGAGAACGCTTTTGATAGGCTTGAATAGCCATTTATCAAGCAGGCTCTCCCCTTTTTTAATTTTCCCCACCATCTCGGCAACCTCATCCTCTCCTGTATCTCTACCTTCACTATCTCCATTCTAACCCTACCTTTTCATCCGTTGCATGGAACTCCTTTCCAGGAGGATCAACTTTGAAGTTGACACCCTCTACTAGACCCCTATCTCAATCTCTAGAGGGGTTCCCACATCTCTCACCTCTTCTTTATTGATGACCTGGCCCTTTTTACAAAAACTGAATCTAAAAATTGTCATACCATTAAAAAGATTCTTCAAAGTTTTAGCTCCTACTCTAGGCAAAGTGTCAATCATGCTAAATCCAAGGTTATCTTCTCCAACAAATGTGACCTGGAGAACAAAAATAACCTTTTCTCTATCCTAAGCATCCACCCTTCTAACTCTTTTGGGAAATACCTAGGGTTCCCCAACTTTTATAAGAAACCAGAGAGAAGGGACTTCCAATTTATCATTGACAACCTTAACAGTAAGTTAGTAGGGTGGAAAACAAATTTGCTGAACATGGTTGGCAGGACAACCCTTACTAAATTCTCTTTAGCCAGAATGCCTAACCATGTCATACAATACATCTACCTTCCTAGCACTTTTCATAACCCTATTGATAGATCCCAAAGAAACTTCATCTAGAGTACCACTAATGCTAAGAGAAAAATGCATATGGTCAAGTGGGACACCATCACTCTTCCTAAGAAAGATGAAGGGCTTGGCATGCAATCTACTGCAATCATGAATGACTCCCTGATTTGCATCCTGGGCTAAAGGATGTATTCCAACCCTAACTCTCTTTGGACCAACATCCTCTTCTCTAAAAATGCCAAAGGAAAAAGGAATGGTAATAAGGGTTCCAAAACTTAGAATAGCATACAGAAATGCTGGAATCTATGTAAAGATATTATTCTTTAGGCCATTACGAATGGAGATAGGGTTAGAGTATGGGATGATAGATGGATCCCTGGAATGCCCCCCCTTATCTATCATTCTCTAGGGCCCCAACACTCACAACCCTGAGCATATTATGGTTAAGGATAGTTGGAAGGATGGAAGGTGAGACTTTTCTCCCCTACCTTTTGAGATCACCCCAAATATCACCTCCAATATTTAAAATACCTTCCTCCCCAGCAGCCACCTTAGTCAAGACACCCCTCTCAGGAGAATAAGGGGTGATGGTACCTTCTCTTGTAAAAGTGCCTACCACTACCTATCCATCCTTAAGGCTAATCCACAATCAATTCCTTAGTCCTTCTAACTGGATATGGCAACTTAAAACCCCAAACAAAATCAAAACCTTCCTTTGGATCTTGTATTATAACAGCCTTCCCACCAGAGCCACTCTCTCCAAAAGGGGCCTAAATGCCCCTACCACTTATAATAGCTGCAATTCTACTACTGAGGACCAGCAGTACATCTTCTTTAGGTATACCTTGGCCAAGAACTTTTGGCATAGGCTTATCCATAATTACAAGGGGGGTACCCATCTTTTGTTATCCATGTTTAACACCAGTAATTAGTCTAACACATGGAAAATCTTGAAGAAGGAGTGGTATGATAACCACACTCCTTGGGGCACTCTTCTCCCCTTCTACTTATGGCACCTCTGGAAAACCAGAAATAACAACAACTTTTACAATACCCAGCCCATTTTTAGCACTCCCTATGTTGAAGCAGTGGAATAACACCACCTGGGCAAATTCATTGGTTCCACTCTCAGGACTAACATCTCCATTAAATGGACTACCCATACAACCAACCACTTTAAGCTCAACACTAATGGGTCTTACCTTGGCAACCCTATCAAAGGTGGGATAGGGGGTGTCATCAGAAATTACAAAGAAGATTGGGTTATTGGTTTCAGCAAAAGCTTCACTCATGCCACCAATAATCTCACAGAACTATTGGCCTTGAAAGAGGGCCTGAAGTTAGCCCTTGAGTAAAATCAGAGACCCCTTGAAATATGCACTGACTCTAAGGAAATTATCCATATGCTACATTATGGTAACTTGCTATATGATCCATCTATCTAAAAATATAGGTCCTTACTGACGAGATTGGGGGACCCTCCAGTCAACCACACTTGTAGGGAGCAGAATAAAGTAGCAGACCTAATGGAACAGCAAGGCTCAGAGCAGGAGTTTTTTTACGAAGTGCGTGTTTTTGTAACTCCACCTGCTAGCGTATGAGTAGTTTTTTGGGTAGATTTTATCGGAAAATCTTTCTCCCGTTTGGCACCCAGTGTCGGGAATGTAGATTCCAACAATTATGTTTTTGTGCCTGACTAGGCCTTGCCATATAAAAAACTATTTCTCTTTATTTAATGCACTTCTATTTCACCAGGAAAAAAAAATTAGTCTTATGATATATTCCAAGTAATTTTCAAATTACGTGGTAAGGCAATTCCAATTATATTCTTAAGATTTATTTACAATAATAATAATAATAATAATAATAATAATAATAATATTACAAATGTAGAAGATTTTATATGAAATCACAGTAGATATTTGTATTCTCTAGTTGCTATCAATTTGCATCAGTGGTAAAGGTCACTTTGGAGTTTTAGGCCTAAAATAATGAGCTACCAATATATATTTCACATTTAATATAAATTTTCTACCATATAAATCTATACCGATAATATTTAGTATACCATGATAAAGTACATTGTATATTTCAGTTATAAATAGTTTATACCAAGAAAAATTTTCATATTACAAGGAGTATAAGTATTTGATTTTAAAATACAAGTGGTCTATTTATAATTGAGTGATAGTACAAGTGTTTAGTTTATTTAATCAAGGGAAAATAACAAAAACAAGCAAACATAAGGGACCTATTTACTAAAAGATTTCTTAACTTTAAATTAGATTATAAAATATATTGAAGTTGTGTGTATCTTAGAGGTCGTGTGTATTTTAGATAAATAGACTCGCGTGTATCTGAAACTGTGTATCTAGGACTGTGTATCTGAAATTGTGTATCTAAGACTGGGATACACAGATACACATGAATTGGGTAAGAGACACGGTTAGAGACCTATCATCACCATTGCGAAAAAATTCATGGATCTGACTAAAATTCCATGAATCTCGTCGGAATTCGATAGATACACGTGATTTTTGTTGTGTATATCTAGATACACCTGATTTTTGCTTGTGTATGTAGGTTATTATTTTGGTATGTCTTGTAACTAGGGATCAAACTTTCGGTATGTATTGTAATTAGAGGCCAAACCTTCTATGCTTTTGTTGTTTGTTTTTTAATTAACCCCAAATTTTTTAAGTTAAAAAAAGGGAATTAATTTTCCTTAATTCATGCTACATTTAATTAAAAAGATTCATTTTCCTAATATGACTCTTCCATTTCTCTTCTTTTTTTATCCTTTTCCCTTTTTTCTTATTTTTTTCTAATTTTTCATTTACTTATTTTTTTTCTTTTCTCATATTTTTCTTTTTCTTTCCCTATTTTTATTTCTTTTTTATCATTTTATTTTTTTATTTTGATTTCTTTTTCTTTTTTTCTTTCCACTTTATTTTGATTCTTCAATTTCTCTTCTTTTTTATCCTTTTTCATTTTTTTCTTTATTTTTTTCTGTTTTCTTTTTTTTCCTTTCTCATATTTTTCTTTTTCTTTTCCTATTTTCGTTTTCTTCTTCCTTTTTTATTGTTCTATTTCTTTACTTCTTTTCTGTTGGATTTTATTTTTACACTTATATTTCTAGCTTTTATATCTCGTTGTTTTTTTTTTGGTTTTCACTTCTTTTTCTTTGAATTTTTCTTTTTTATTTTTTTATTTTTCTATTTTTGTTCTTTTTTTCATTTTTTTACTCTTCTATCTTTTTCTTTTATTTTTAATGACACATATCTATATCACATATACATATTAAAAATATACAAAATACATAGACATACAGATCTATGTATGTATTTACAGTACAAAAATTACATATATATCTGCATATGTATTTACAGAAATACATATTTGACTCATATGTATGTATAAACATATAGGACACAAAATTACTATAACAAAAAGTGGCATAATATATTTATCTAATTGCGCTTGAACTACGTATTTCTTCTTCATGATGTAGACATCAAAAATATTATTATGACAAAAAATATGCATCATCCATAAATACATATGTATTAATCATAAATACATATGCATTATTCATAAATAGATATGCATAACTGGAAAAATATATATATGCATTTCTCGAAAAATACATATGCATTAGTCATAAGTACATATGCACACTGAAAAACTACATATGTATTATTCATAAATACATATGCATCTATAAAACCTAAGCAGAACTAAAAATATATTTTTAAATCAATAAATATAGCACGCAAACCCATAAAAATGTGTGAATAACTAGAAAATACATATATATTATTCAAAAATACAACGCATATCTGAAAAAATACATATGCATTAGTCATAAATACATATACAATCTGGTAATATACATATGTATTATTCATAAATATATATGTATAACTGAAAAAATACATACATATGCATTACTCATAAATATATATACACAACTGAAAAAAATACCTTTTTTTCATTTGACTTCTCCTTTTTCATATATTTTTGCACTTTTAGGTATTTTGGAGATGAAGGTTTTCTTAATGTTTTCCGTTTTATTATTTCCCCAATATTTTTCGGCTCGTCACAATGCTTCGATCTCACCTCTTCTATGTCAACTTCTTTGTTCAACTAAATAGGAGTAGAAATCAACTTAGCATAAAACCCCACAAACTTTCAACAAATAAAAATCACAAAAGCCCATCAAATAACGTAGGAAAAATTACAGCAGACCTCTATCAAATAACGTATCCCTCCATTATAGCAGACCTCCACAATCTTTCAATAAAAAAATCACACCCCCCCCCCCAAAAAAAACGAAGAAGATGGATGAAGAAAAAAATATAAAAAAAATATATAAATTATAAGAAAAGATAACATGCAAATACTGTAAATATAACTTACCTTATTTGATGGATCATAATTTAAAAAAAAGGGAAAGAAATTGAAAAAAGTTGAGTGAAATATGGGAGGGAATTGAAAAAAGTGGAGTGAAATATGAGAGAAAATTGAAAAAGTGGAGTGAATATTGATGTGTGAGCCCATGCTAACACATTTACAACTTTTAACTCTAAATAATTGCAAAGTCTTGAGCAACTTTAGTCATTTTTTATTAGTTTACTTTGATTTTGTAGTATAAGTAGAGAAGAAGGGGAACCACAAATAAAAGAAGCAAAAAGCATGAAATTGGAAGCAAATAAAGAACAAAGTGTGGCTGACGACATCTATGATACGTCGTCAGCCTGGTGATAGGATGTCAAGGATGCCGTCAACCTTAAATAGAATATGGAAGTTGCAGAAAGTTTTGTGACGACATTCATGACATGCCGTCAAGATGATGATAGGGCGTCACCATCGTCGTCAACCTTAGGTAGCAGAAGCTAAACTTGTAGAGAAGCTGACGACGTCCGTGATAGGCCATCAAACTCGTGATAGGCCGTCACGAGTGTTGTCATTTATTCCGAAAAAAATCTGAACTTTAATTTTATTTCCTTATTTAGGGTTAACTATTTAAAGCCTTGCTTTAAATTTTTTTTTCATTCGATCATTAAGGATTGAAAATATCCTACAAGATACAATATATGATATTTCTCTCTCTCTCTCAAAAACCAATATTTTGGAGTTTTGTCTTGTGATTCAATTCAAAGTATACTTTTGATTTTCTTCATCATTTTAAGTTAATCCTTTCAGTTATGAATTAAATTTGCATACTTGTTTCTTGCATCATGAGTGGCTAAACACCTTTAATCTGGATTATGGGATCTAGGGTTAGGTCATGATAAGGTGTTAAATGCTCAAGATTTAAGAGGTGTTAGGATTTCTTGGTAATTCTGAGATTATAATTAAAGTCAGCTAGTTGCAAACAGTAGGAGTACCTACTTTGATTTGCTTGAGAAAGATATCATAAACAGTAGGAAGTGAATTATTAATAAGGACTCGAAAAGACTTCATTTAATAATCAGCGTTGTAACAAGGTTGATTAACCTGAGGTAAAATCTGGACAGTGAGTAGCGATTCCCTAAGTCTAAGAGGTTTAGGAAATTAGATGCTTGAATAGGTCGAGATACATTCGAGCATATCATCTCGATAAAAATATCTTATCATCCTAACCACCGTGAGAATCTTGAGTCACCTATAGCATCTGTCATGTACCGTAAGCCCTAGTAAACATAATTTTGGTTATTTTATAAACTCTTGATTGACAAACACTGAAATTAAAGTTACCAAAAATTATTTGCTAATCTCTAAAAACCCCCATTTTACCTTTTTATATCGTTTGTTTGAATTTAACTTGTAGCTTTAGTTTCAAACTAGTTTAATCGCCACTCACATTGTTCCCTGTTGAATTCAATCCCAACCTAGTTGGGTTTTATATTGACAACAATCGCTTACACCCATTCAAGAGTGTATTTGAGCATTATCAAAAATGGCGCCGTTGCCGGGGAAAATTTAGCGTATTGAGTTGGTTTAGAATTTTAGCCTACTAGCTTGAATTCAAACTTGTAAATATTTGTTTTTACCATTCTTTTATTTCTTGTGTTAGGCAGATTTTTATTTTAGTTTACTTATTACTATAGCATCGTCGAATGAACATGAGCTTGGTGGTTGGAAATCTTATCTTGATAATCCATGTCCATATTATGATGGACCTCACTTTTGGTAAGATTGTAGACATGCTCTCCAGAGAGATATGTGTGCACCATCTCCATCCTATCGGGAGTATGATCGTTCTTTATGTGGTGGTCGAGATGGACATTAAAGTGATTGCACAAATTCTCCCTCCCCCTATTGCGCTAACTAAAATTATAGTTCTTCTTATGAGTTTGATAGGTCTTATGGTCAAGAAAAGAAAAAATAAAGCACCTGTAAGAGTGGCATTGAAGCTATGTTTCAATAAATTTTGGATCTTCAGAAAGAAACATATGATATCATATGTGATATGCATCAAGACATGAAGTTAATTATTCATGAGGAGATGGATATAGAGGTCAATTATTCAAAGCATTCTTCTATATTATGCTTAGATGATATCTTGTCTGTGGAATAATTTAACATAATGGAAGAGTGTGAAGATGAGGATAAAGAATCCTATACTGATGATGATCTTGATGTTGATCTTCCATGGGAGATTTTCCAACCAACCGAACCATTCATGAACGAAGATGCCAAAGATGAGGAAATGGTACTAGAATTGAAAGAGGAAATTAAGAACAATGCTTGTGAAGACTCTAGTCCATTTCGGGGTAAAGATACTAATAGAGACACTACTCCATAATTGAGAGTTAGTCCTCATTCAAACACTTTTCAACATTATGCTTGGTGGATGTGATGAAAGTCGAACCACCCAAGCAAATGATGAATTTTGAAAATGAGGAGGAAAATTCTTACATTTTGGAGTTTATCTTTCCAAAAGGGTATACTACAACCCCAGTCTTGAAGGCCAAGAAGCTTAAAGATCGATATCCATTTAGTGGCTTTTTAAGATCCTCATCGTTAAGTGGTTCAAGTCTTCAAAGTGGCGTGATAGAACATTCCTTATCATGCCCTCACATTTACCCAATGGATGTAAAAGATGTAACGATCAAAAGATGGGCCGACAATTTAAATGTCAAAGTGAAGGGATAAAGAATGACTGGATGTTGTCGTGCCGCGGCACTAAATTAGGAGCTTCTTTGGAGGCAACTCAAGGTATTTTGTTGTTTGTATTCGTATTATGTGATTGACATCAAATCTTCGCACCTATGGTGCCACAGGTATGTTTCTAACTCTATTGTTTTGGTTTGATGCATTGGGGACATTGCATGATTTTAAGTTGAGGGTGTTGGGGCTACTTGTAGGTGTTGATGTCCTCCTGGGGTTTTTGTTGCCGTGCCTCTTTTTCCCGAAGTCTTGTTCCTAGTAGAGCCGGCATGTTTAGGTGTATTGCGCTTGTTTTGTGATGCGTTGAAGTTGACTAGGAGAAATACAAGTAACTAAGGCATTTAACTTGTTTTTGTTATTTTTGAGCACCTCTCCATTGGTATGATATATTACTATGTGAACTGCATCTATTTGTGACCATAGTGTATCTTTTTGTGGCATTAGTCTGGCAACTGAATAATCTTTGTAAAACAAGTGCATAAACTGAATAAGTAGTGATATGCGAGATACTTGTGTGCCTTGTGTGTGTAAGGTTTTACTCAGTTCCCGTTGTGTGTTAAATCTATAACTTTCCCTGTTAGTCTTGCCATGGTCATAGGATAGGAGTTAGGAAAGGATCATAGGCCATTTTTTTATTTTAGCCCACTTTAGCCAAAATGGTCTTCCCTATGTGCATAGTATCTCTTAATCCCTGTTTTGAGCATAATTAGCCTATTTCTTTCCACGACACCTCTCACCTTCCCATTTACATCATAATGAACCTATTTTGGCCCTGGTCCTCATTGGATACTGTTTACCTTGACTTAGAAAAATAGCCTAAGTTGAGGGTGGCAATCATAGGGGTGCGTGATACAAAATTTGATACGAGCCAAATGGCCATCTATGCTTTTGAAGACGTCATTGGATGCCAACGCATAAAGACTCAAGACTTGATCACCTCGAGGACACAAGAACATGCATGGAGGACCCATTTTGAATATGACATAAGGCAAACCCATGTGTGGAAGATTGCGTGGGGGCGTACCTTTGATGTCAAACCGAGACTACAAGTGTTGAAGAATGACCTCATGGTGTTGGAGCATTGAATAAGAACCCTTCATTAAGGGTGTTTTGGGGATCACACTTCGTTAGAAAGACACTTCATGGCCACCCCTTTCATTAAGGGTATTGCGGTCATTTTTATTATGTAATAAGCTAGCCTCTATATAGTCTTCTATTAAGTCATTTGCTCTTTAGTTTTGGAAGGATAAATATATGAAAGTCTTCTTCTCTCTTTGAGAGTGTGACACCCTTAGTGTATGGCTTGGATAAGCCATTAGTGTAGGGCTTGGAAAAGCCAATATTGTTCTTTGCTTGGAACTGGTGGATCTTAAGGTGAGTTGATTCCCTTGGCGGTCACCATAAGAACTTGGTACTTGTTAACTTGTTTTGTAGAGGTTTTAGAGTTTTGATACACTCTTTAGTTGCTACCTAATGGGTTCTCTTTGTGTCAAGTTGGCTATCTTTTACTCTTTTTAAGTTTATGTTTGTTTCTCGTATCGTGTTGTTTTCTTGTTGTTGCGGGTAAAGTCTTGTGATTGTGGGTTGTTCTCGGATTGTTTTAGTGTTGTAGATACCGTTTGGTATCAAAATGAGTATGAAGAGAAAAAGAATAAAAAAACAAATAAAAAGTTGGGTGCGGTAAAAAAGGAATAAGAAATGAGAAAATTGTGTAAAAAATGATAAAAAGATAATGCGATAATTGAAAAAACCGCATCCATCTTAAGCATGTGTGATCAATAAAGGAGAGGAAGAAAAGAAGGTAGGGAGTTGAAACCCCAAGAGTTTAGTGTAGTGTCAAGGAGGCATAGTCACTCTGAAATATCCATGAATATCATACCAGCCCCTAGCCTACGTTACAAGCTTAAGAAAAGCCCTATAGTGATCCTAACTGACCTGTCTGACGACTTGGGTACTGACTATAAGGGAAAGCCTATGGCATTTAATGTGCAATGTTGGAACTTCGTTCTGAGAGTGATTTTTGTGTTTATCCCTGTGTTTATGTATGTAAATTCTGACATGAGTAAAAAAGGGATTTCTTTGTTGTGAGGGCACACTACGTATGTTGCTAATCACAGCCTTATTCGGATAGTGTGATTTGGGTATGTGCTGGGTTGTTATTGTTAAAATTCTTACCATATCTTGATCCTTGTGAGTTTCATGGGTGTTTTCAATAATAGACACAGTTGCTCTTAATTTGACTTACCTTGGAGATGGTCCATGTATTCTGAATTGATATGAGTAATTAGCTGCCAACTTGTACTTTGTATACCCTTGGTTATGTTTTAGTTGCTTGAGGACAAGCAATTGTTTAAGTTGAGGGTGTTGATGTGTGAGCCCATGCTAACACATTTACAACTTTTAACTCTAAATAATTGCAAAGTCTTGAGCAACTTTAGTTATTTTTTATTAGTTTACTTTGATTTTGCAGTATAAGTAGAGAAGAAGGGGAACCACAAATAAAGAAAGCAAAAGGCGTGAAATAGGAAGCAAATAAAGAACAAAGTGTGGCCGATGGCATCCATGACACGTCGTTAGCCTGGTGATAGGCTGTCAAGGATGCCGTCAACCTTAAATAGAAGATGGAAGTTGTAGGAAGTTTTGTGACGACATTCATGACATGCCGTCAATATGATGATAAGGCATCACCATCGTCGTCAACCTTAGGCAGCAGAAGGTAAACTTACAGAGAAGCTGACGACGTCTGTGATAGGCCATCAAACTCCTGATAGGCCGTCATGAGCGTCGTCATCTATTCTGAAGAAAATCTAAACTTTAATTTTATTTCCTTATATAGGGTTTACTATTTAAAGCCTTGTTTTAGGTTTTTTTTTCATTTGATCATTAAGGATTGGACATATCCTACAAGATACAATATACGATATTTCTCTCTCTCTCTCTAAAATCAATATTTTGGAGTTTTGTCTTGTGATTCAATTCAAAGTATACTTTTGATTTTCTTCATCATTGTAAGTTAATCCTTTCAGTTATGAATTCAATTTGCATACTTGTTTCTTGCATCATGAGTGGCTAAACACCTTTAATCTGGATTATGGGATCTAGGGTTAGGTCATGATAAGGTGTTACATGCTCAAGATTTAAGAGGTCTTAGGATTTCTTGGTAATTCTGAGATTATAATTAAAGTCTGCTGATTGCAAATAGTAGGCGTACCTACTTTGATTTGCTTGAGAAATAAATCATAAATAGTAGGAAGCGAATTATAAACAGGGGCTTGAAAAGACTTCGTTTAATAATCAGCGATGTAACAAGGTTATTAACCTGAGGTAAAATTTGGACAGTGAGTAGCGATTCCCTAAGTCCAAGAGGATTAGAAAATTAGATTCTTGAATAGGTCAAGAGACATTCGAGCATATCATCGATAAAGATAGCTTGTCATCCTAACCACCGTGAGAATTTTGAGTCACCTTTAGCATCTGTCATGTACCGTAAGCCCTAGTGAACATAATTCTGGTTATTTTATAAACTCTTGATTGACAAACACTGAAATTTAAGTGACCAAAAATTATTTGCTAATCTCCAAAACCCCCATTTTATCTTTTTATATCGTTTGTTTGTATTTCACTTGTAGCTTTAGTTTCAAACTAGTTTAATCGCCACTCACATTGTTCCCTGTGGGATTCGACCCGAACCTAGTTGGGTTTTATATTGACAACAATTGCTTACACCCATTCAAGAGTGTAATTTGAGTGTTATCAAATATGAGAGGGTGAAACTCACGCGCTTTTCAAAAAGTGGAGTAAAAAATGGGTTAAACCCACGCGCTTTTCAATATAATGATTAAAATATTGCTACTTTTTCTATAACTTATAATTTGGAGAAAATATTGCTATTTATTGTAATTAAGGTCTTAAGTATGCTAGTTTCTATAATTTTTCCAAAATTATACCACTAAACTTTGAGCCTCTATTTAATTGGATTAGTTTTGAAAAGATCCTGCCTACTGGATACCTCACTCTTCCTAGGATCATACACCCATATATCTTAAAACTTGATACGCCATGCAATTAGTTTACTGTTTAGGAAAAATGATAAAATAGGTTGGTGTTTTTAAGCTTCATGTACCAGATAGTTAACATTTCAGTAGAACAACAAAATGTGTTTCCCCTTTGCACATTTACTAACCTGGTTTCTTTGAATAAAAAATAAATATTTTAGTAATTGTGTATTTTGAGGTGACATTTTAAGAATAAAAAAAATTAAAAATTAGTCGAAACATACCAACATCAAAGAAAAACCAACATGATTGGAATTGTTTTAAAAGGTCTTAGTTTTGATTATACATTGTAAAATATTCAAAAAAATTGGGATGCTATAATTTTTTTTAAAATAATCGGTCGTCTCATTGACACCCCTACCTATAGTTAGCACCAAATTGGATTTGATTTCTCTTTATTGGCTTATAAAAGGGGTACAAAAACCTAGGTTATACCAAATTTGATTCAATTTTTCTTCTTGGCTTATAAAAGTGGACAATATAGCTACGTTTCTTGTATTCTATCATAGTAATATCATTAATCACTATATTAGAATTTATATTCATACCGTTCAAATTCTAGTTTGCCTCTAACTATTTGATTTTGCTTAGAATATAACAAAAATGGTTATTGAAGTTTCACATCCCATTCCATTCTTGATGTTGGCAGAGAATTAGGGAATAATGGTAAATGTGAGTTTTTAACTTAGTAAAGGATGTCACGTACACTAAGAATTTTCCAAAACTTTTAGGAAAACTTTATTTGGGTGGTTGAATTCCAGGATGGATTTTGTACTTGTAGTAGAACTCAAAGGGAATATGAATTTTTTCCACCTCAACTCTTGTTCTCCAATTGAATTGCCCAACATCCAAACCCTGGAGGATTTCGACGACGATTAGAATTTGAGTATTATGTTGAAACGTATTTCTCTCTTTGGATCCTTATACAACCAACGACTATATCTTGATTATTAATCAAGGAATTCCTTGTTGATTAGCTTATTGAAATCTTGAAAAGAAGACGTTTAGCATAGTGACGCATAAAGGGCCCTATTCTGATGTAACGTGGCACGATGAACATTTTCATGAAGTTAATTTTTAAGATAACATTATAATTTTCAACCTCAGAGGAGGGTTAGAACCAACCTGTAGAAAAATAGTTTAGGAGTGCCTTCTGAGTTTATTCATAGATTTCTTTAATATAAGTCATCACCTTTAGGTTGTGATCCTAAGGACCATGTGATATTAAAATAAGCAAAGAATACCACAGTCATTACTATTTAAGTGGCACAATATCTAAGGAATCAAATTAAATACTTCAAGTTCCTCAATTTCTGGAGAAGATTTAGGTAGAAGTCCACTTTGAAAATTTATTTTGGGAAATAGGCACTTTTTTGGCTTGACCTAATTTTTTAGGGTTTTATGGGGTATGGGTTTAAGTGTAAAATAAAAAACCTTTTGACACCCCTTATGTATTTATTAAATCTTTTGGAACCCCTTATATATTTATTAAATATATTTTTAACCCTACTCTTTCATTAAATATAAAAAAATAAATTCTCTCTCATCTTCTCTCTTTACTGTTACTTCAATATGTTTTTACTCTTCAATATGTTTTTATTATTTGTCACTTTATTTTGCTTTGAAATAGTAGAAGTTTAGCATTTTGGACAGTCTCTCTCTTACGCTCCTTCTCTCTAACTAACATATCTTTGAACGTCTTCTTTAACTTAATCGTGTCGTTGCTAGCGAAGCAGACGCCAGTGAAAGGTAAGTACGTTGCTCCATCTCTCTCCCTTGGTCTCTCCCATCCCATGTGTTCTCTTTGATGTGACTGGTCAGTCTCTGTGAAGTAGACACCGGCTGCGAAACAACATCGGAGATAGGTAGGCACATTTCTCTCTGTCTCTCTTTCTTGGTCTCCCTTTCCCCCTTCCTCCCTCTTTCCCTTCTCCACTGTCAGTAGATTTGCATAGGCAGCAACTTGCTAGTTAGTGGTCCAAGATCGGCTTCGGTGAACTGTTTCAAAAGACGTTAGTGGTGAAGGCAGCGGATCCAGAAAAAGAAGGTGGGGGTCTCTATTGGATATTGCAACTACTATCCAGATTTGAGCCGGCGAAGTGATTCCAAAAAGCCAATTTGTCAGGTTCCATCACAACAAGCAAGAGCAGATTACATGATATACATATCTCGATTCTAACCCTTGAAGTCAACTAAGTTGACAAAGTTGACAGCTAAATACCCTTAAAGAAAAGACCAACCCTTGAAGAAAAGACCAAAATACCCCTGAAGAAATGGAACAATATTGCAGGAATTTCTTAATTGACAACTAAGTTGACAGCTTGTCTGCTAGTTGACAACTTGTCAACTTAGTCAGCAATCTCTAGCTGGAGTTGGACAAATTTTGGTTAATGTTGATGACTTAGTTGACAACTTGTCAACTAGTTGACAGCTTGTAAACTTAGTTATCACCTTTTCTATAAGATTTAAGGTCTTTTATAGTTAAAGTTGACGACTAAGTTGACAGCTCATCGCCTAGTTAACAGTTCGTTAATTCAAGTTGTCACTTTCTCTCAGACAGACACTTCCAAGTAAAATGAGCATAACTTTCTACTCTGATATCGGATTAAGGTAAAATTTGATGCATTGAAAATAAGACTCTAAGATTTTTCATTTGGTATATAATAGGACACCTAACTCATTATATTCTGAGAGTAATGGTCGTTGTAAGTGATCTAAGTTAAAACGTCCACTAAAACTCAATTGGTATAAAAGTTCTCAATTTATCTTTGAGTTAAGAGATTTTTATGATCTCGGTTCATCTCCAAAGATTCTCCCACACTATAGAATTGATCATCACACTTTTATTTACATAGAATTATTAGGTTTGGGTTATTACATGTAGGAACGACGGTTTGAATTCTAGCCCGAAAATGCAGGGTGTTACATTATCTCCCCCTTGGAATCATTCATCCTCGAATGATGGGTAGGAATTTATTGCAGCTTTAGCAGTACGGAATAAAAGACGTAACTTCACATTTTGAATTATTCATCCTCGAATGATGGATGAACATGTAACATGCCTTAACTGATGAATTTCTTGAAGTTCTTGGTGAATTCTTGAGGGTTGGCCTTGAATTTGAAAGCTAGGGTTTGTATTTTAGTGAGAAAGCTCTTGAATTTGGGGGGAAAATTGAGTGAATAATGAACTTAAAATATTTTTAGGGCTTAAATATCACACTTGGGTGGATTAAAATAATGGGAAAGGACTGTTTTAACCCTGAGCAACACTTTTAATTTTCGTTGAATTTTTTTGAAAAACACCGTTGGCGCGATGCGACGCTATCGCATCGTGTCACTATAATTGGAAAACTGAAAAAATGCATAGTGGTGTGACACGGTGCAATTGCATTGCCACCTTGTTTGGGACCTGGAATCTCACCGCGATGTGGTGGTATCATGTGGTATTACTGGAAATTGACAATTCTGAAGTGAGCCTATAGCGCGATGCGCCAACATCGCGGAGGCCCACTGGATTTCAACAATTGTCATTTAAACTTTCTTCGCGATGCGCTAAGGTCAAAATGATGATGTTTAACGACTAAAACTTAAAATTACCATAACTTCTTTCCCGGTTATCGAATTTGGGTGAATTTTATATCGTTGGAAAGCTAATTCAATCTTCTACGCAATGACAGGCTCTAAACTGAAAAATAATGAGTGTTTCAAAAATTTTATTTAGGAATACTCATGGGACTTAGATTACACTAATAAAATACGGGGTATTACAATAACTCCCCCTTGGGATCATTCGTCCTTGAATGAGACTAGTTAAGCTGAGGGAAAACAGATGGACTGAGCTTACACACTGAAAATGCATATCTGATGCATGAAATGCATGACTGAACTGACTCATGAATACATAACTAACATGATGTGAAACTGAAATTGAGCATAATAGAGAGAATTCTTACAATGATTAGTACCTCATACTGAATCTGGATTCGCAGAGAAAAAGATGAGGGTACTTGGTCTGCATATTTGCCTCTACTTTCCAAGTGGCTCCCTCAATGGAATGATTCTTCCAAAGAACTTTGACCAATAGAATTTCTTTGTTGCTTAGTCTACAAACTTGATGATCAAGAATTTCGACTGGAACTTCCTCAAAAGAAAGATTGCTCTGAATATCTATACTTTCTAAGGGAACAACTACCGTTGGATCACCAATACACTCTTTCAACAATGTGACATGGAACACTAAGTGTACTGAGGCTATATCTGAAGGCAACTCAATCTCATAAGCTACCTTTCCAAAATGATTGAGAATTCCAAAGGGACCGACATATCGAGGGTTGAGTTTCCCTTTTTTGTCAAATCTCTTCACTCCCTTCTTGGGAGAGATTTCAAGTACACAAAATCACCGACCTCAAACTCAAGATCCTTTCTCCTCATATCTACATACAATTTCTATCGGCTCTGGGAAACCCTAAGCCTTTCTCTGATCAACTAAACCTTCTCTAACTAGTCAAACACCAAGTCAGGCCCTATTACTGCGGCCTCACCTACTTCAAACTAACCAATTGGAGATTTACATCTCCTACCATAGAGAACTTTAAATAGAGCCTTACGAATACTGGAATGATAGTTGTTATTAAATGTGAATTCAATCAAAGGAAAGTGGTTATCCTAACTACCTTTAAAATCAACTACGCATACTCTCAGGATATCTTTTAGAGTCTGAATGGTCCTTTCTGCTTGACCATCTGTCTGAGGGTGGAAAGTTGTACTGAGATGGACTTGGGTACCAAGACCTTTTGGAATGCTTTCCAGAAGTAAGAGGTAAACTGGTTACCTCTATCTAAGATGATAGATAAGGGAACACCGTGCAACCTGACTAACTCTCTGAGATAGATTTTGACATAGTCCTCGGCTAAATAAGAGGTATGGACTGGCAAGAAATAAGATGATTTGGTCATTCTGTCTACGATAACCCAAATAGAATCATGCTGATGACGAGTACGAGGCAAACCCATCACAAAACCCATGTTAACTTCCTCCCATTTCCAAGTAATACTGAACTCCTGCATGAACCCACTAGGCTTCTGGTGCTCAATCTTAACTTGCTGGCATGTAGAGCATTTTGCTACAAACTTTGCAATATCTCTCTTCATCTCACTTGACCAATAGATCTCCCACAAATCATGGTACATCTTAGTGGCCCCTGGATGAATAGATTAACGCGCACCATGCGCTTCTACAAGAATTCATTGCCTCAAGTCATCTATACCAAGCACATATAACCGACCCTAATAATGCAACACCCCATATCCCCCTTGGAAGAAAACCTTCACCTTCTGATCTCTGACTTATTCTTTCAACATAACTAGACTGGGATCTCTATCCTTCTTTTCCTTTACCTCGAAAACTAGAGATGATTCTGATCTACTCTGTACCTATACACTACCTTCTGCTAAATTAAGTAAGCATACACCTAGTCGGGCAAGTTGATGAACTTCCTGAGATAATTTCTTCTTACCATCCTCAACATAAGCAATACTGCCCATAGACATTCTACTAAAAGCATCAGCTACTACATTGTCCTTGGCCGGATGATACAGAACACTCATGTCATAATCTTTTAACAACTCTAACCACCTTCTCTGACGCAGATTTAAATCTTTCTTGGAGAACATATACTGAAGGCTCTTATGGTCAGTGAACACATCAATATGTACCCCATACAAGTAAAGCCTCCAAATTTTTAAGGAGAATACTACTGTTGCTAACTAAAGATCATCAGTCGGATAATTCTTCTCATGGGGTTTAAGTTGTCTGGAGGCATAGGCTATAACCTTACCTCTCTGTATGAGGACACAACCCAAACCTACTCTGGATGCATCAAAGTACACAACAAACCCATCTAAACTATCTGGACAGGTAAGAACTGGGGCTGAGGTGAGTCGAGTCTTCAACTCCTGAAAACTCTTCTCACAGGAATTTAACCATTGAAACTTAACTTTCTTCTAAGTCAATCTGGACATGGGAAATTCAATAGAAGAAAATCTCTCAACAAACCGACGATAATATCCAGCTAAACCCAAAAACTCCTGATATCTGATGGAGAGATGGTTCTAGGCTAGTTTCTCACCATTTTAGTCTTTTGAGGATCAACTCTAATGCCATCGCCAAAAATAATATGGACAAGAAAAGCTACTGACCTTAGCCAGAATTCACACTTACTGAATTTAGCGAATAATTGATGAGCCCTAAGAATTTGTAACACTATTCTGAGATGGTATGCATGATCAGTTTTGCTACGGGAGTAAACAAAAATGTCATGAATGAAGACTAAAATGAACATGTCTAAGTACTGCTTGAAAACTCAATTCATCAAGTCCATAAAGGCTGATGGGGCATTTGGAGACCAAAGGACATAACTAAAAACTTGAAGTGACCTTGCCAGGTTCGAAAAGCTATTTTTAGAATTTCACATTCCCTGACTCTAAGATGATGATAGCCTGATCTGAGGTCTATCTTTGAACAATAGCTATCACCCTAAAGTTTATCAAATAATTCATCGATTCTAAGAAGCGGATATCTATTCTTGACTATGACTTTGCTCAACTGACAGTAGTCTATGCAAATTCTGAGAGAACGGTCTTTCTTACGCACGAATAGAACAGGTGCACCCTACAGGGAGATGCTAGGTCTGATAAATCCCTTATCTAGAAGATTCTTTAATTGTTCTTTTAACTTTTTGAATTCAACTGGAGCCATTAGGTATGGTAGAAAAAATATGGGCTGAGTATCTGGAAGAAGGTCTATTTCGAAGTCGATTTCCCTTTCTAGAGGAACTCTGGGAAGATCTTCAGGAAATACATCTGAGAATTCATTTACTACTGGAACTGATTCAAGAGTTGAAGTTTTTGAGTTAGAGTCCTTGACTCGCACAAGATGGTAAATACACCCCTTCGATATCATCTGTCTCGCTCTAAGGTACGAAATCAACTGACCCCTATGAGTTATGGTACTACCCCTCCATTCAAGGACTGGTTCATTTGGTAACTAAAAATAAACTATTTTATTTCTACAATCAACTGATATATAGCATGAGTAGATCCAATCCATGCCAAGAAGGATGTCAAAATCCCTCATCTCTAACTCCACGAGATCAACTGAAGTAACTTTCTGAGATATGGTGATCGGACAATTCCTGTATACCTGTCTGGCTACAATGGAAACACCTACTGGGGTAGACACTGAAAAGAGTTTTGCTAGAGTTTCGGGACTAACTCCGAAATTCATGGTTATATATGGATTTACAAAAGAAAGAATCTCCAGGGTCTAGTAAGGCATAAATATGCAAGTAAAAGACCTGCAACGTACCATTATCTAAGTTAGGAGAATTTTTCTGATCTTGGTGGGACTGAAGAGCATATAATCTATTCGGACGCTGACCACTGGTAGCACTGGAAATGACACCCTGCTGAGTTGGACGATCGGATGGAACTGACGACTAATAGGATTGGCCCTATTGGCGCTACATCCCTACCTTTCTGAGCAACTACTCAACACTCTCGAATCTGATGGCCTGGCTTGCCACACCCGAAGCACACATCACTACCGATTCTACACTCACCTTGATGGTGTCTGCCATATTTCTAACATAGATGATTTGTACGAGACTGCTAACACTGACCTAAGACTTAGAGCCTGGTTCTCTATCCCTATTGTCATTTCTGAATTTGGGTACAAGAGCACTAACTAAAGAGGGTGTTGGGGCTGAAGACCTCTGATAAAACTTAGGACAGTTACCACCCTCTAACTTTGGCTGACAAAAGTTAAAACTACCTGTCCTAACCCTCTTATTTCCTCTCTACCTCTCCTTAATCTTTTGCTCCTCTATCTATCGAGCATGGACCATCATCCTAGATAAGTCCATATCACTAATTAGCATTTCGGTCCTGCACTCCTTGAACACCCTATCAGATATGCCAGATACAAACTTACTCATCTTGAACCTATTATCAGCTACCACATGAGGAGCATATCTAGCTAACTGAGTAAATTTGAGGGAATACTCCCACACGCTCATGTTGCCCTACATCAAGTTAATAAACTCTAACACCTTGGCCTCCCATAACTCCAATGGGAAGAATCTTTCTAAGAAAGTTATGGCAAACTCTTCCCATTCTACAGGCCCTACATCTACACCCCTATCAACCTTCCACTACTTAAACCAAGTATGGGCTACATCCTGCAACTAATATGCAGCCAACTTAGCACTCTGACTAGATGTCACCCCCATAGCATTTGTGACCTTCTGAACCATATCTAAGAATTTTCATGGATCCTCTTCAGACTTGGATCCCGTGAAAGAAGAAGGACTCATCTGGGTGAAATCCTAAATTTTAGTTGTAGTAGTATTAGCCACTGGGTTGGTCAGAACAATAGCTGGTCATTTATTCTGTGCTGCTATGGAATTTTCTAGAGTAGTGAACGCAACTCTGAATTCTACGTGAGACACATGCTCATCCAGAATATCTACCTGGACGGGCTAAGGGGATGACTGGTTTCCTGTTCTACTTCTGTTCTTCTTAGGAGACATGTTCTGTAAACAGGCACCAACTAACTCCAACTAACTACTAAATTGAGACCTGAAATAAAGTAAGCCTATCCTCGAAGTATAATGACTCACCACTGCTACTGCTGAGGATCTGATAAGTCTAATCGTGAGCCGAGAATTAAGCATTAGAACCTATGATATAATACATTATAGCACAAAATAAAAGATATGCAATCAGTACTTTGAATGTACCGGTATGCTAAATGAGGTAAGATGCTATGCATGGTTTCATGAACAGAACTAATAATTAACTGAGTATGCATGTAATGAATGGAGTACTGAATTGAGAGCATAAAATATGTAGGTACTGGGAATATATGGAAATCTTTAAATACTGAGTATACAGGAAAATCTATCAATATTAAGGATACATGAAAATCTGTAGATACCGAGGATGCATAACCTAGCATATAACATAAACTTAGTAAAATCTATAAATTGAAATACTGAAATAATTGAAATTTATATGCTTTGGTATAACAACACTAAGACAGAATAACTGAACTAGAACTGTAACTGAGACTGTATCTGAGACTAGGGGAGGTATCATCTAACCGACATTTCCTAATTTGAGCTAATTGGGGTTCAACCTGTAACCCCAATTGGAAGGGTGTTAATACTGTGCCATGGGTACTAACACTGGCTATGTGGATCCACTAAACTGATATAATGTCTAAAGGACTAAGGGTGTTAAGCCTGAACTGACGGGTGACACCTGTGAGATAGTCAAGACTAATCTGATGGGTAACTTCTCATATCCTACGCTGGCTATATAGTTCTGAAGTATAAGGACTGCTACTAACGACACTGCCTATCTAACAGGGAATCTGCCATCCCTACACTCGCTCAGTGCTAAATCCAACTCCCAACTGAAAGACACTAAAATGCTAGACTGTTCTAAGTTTAACTGATTGATATCTGACTATTTTATTAATGCTCATAGTATATTGTAAACACTATTCTGTAATGTACTGATACTAGACTACATAAACAACTGTGGTTTTCGAGTATCCAATACACCCCAAGACTCAAAAACAACAATAGTAAAATGACACTAAAGCTTAGGGGACAAAGCATGAAGACTTTTATTAAATCAATCACTCTCGTAGGCATCTTATCAAACACTTATCGATCATGGTTTAAAACAATCATAAGAATGTCATGGAACTTATAGAAATAGCATGAATTCGACATAACAGTATTAAATCATGGTTTAATTCAATAAATAATAATATTAAAACATAAAGGATTGAATAACAATAATAATATCGTTGAATCATGGTATAAAATCAATAGTACATGGAGATTCATAGGTAAAATTACAATTTAAAATCAATTAACTTCCAAAGATAAAAATTTTATAATTTAAATAGGATAGTTGGACTCCATGGATGAACATCTAACATACCTAAACTGATGAATTTCTTGAAGTTCTTGGTGAATTCTTGAGGGTTGGCCTTGAATTTGAGAGCTAAGGTTTGTATTTTAGAGAGAAAACTCTTGAATTTTGGAAGAAAATTGAGTGAATAATAAACTTAAAACATTTTTAGGGCTTAAATATCACACCTGGGCAGATTAAAATAATGGGAAAGCACTATTTTAACCCTGGCTGATACTTTTAATTTTTGTTAAATCTTTTCGAAAAAAACCACTGGCGCGATGCGGCGCTGTCGCACCGTGTCACTAGAATTGGACAACTGGCAAAATGCACAGTGGCGTGACGTGGTGCTATCGCGTTGCCACCTTGTTTGTGACCTAGAATCTCACCGCGATGCGCTGGTATCGCGTGGGATCACTGAAATTGATAATTCTGAACTGAGCCTATGGTGCGACGTGCTAACATCGCGGAGGCCCGCTAGTTTTTTACAATTTTTATTTAGACTGGATCCGCGATGCACTAAGGGGCAAAATGACATGACAATGTTTAACGACTGAAACTTAAAATCACCATAACTTCTTATCCGGTTATCGTATTTGGGCGAATTTTATATCATTGGAAAGATACTTCAATTTTCTACATAATGAAATGCTCTAAACTGACAAATAATGAGTATTTATAAAATTTATATATGAATACTCATGTTTTAGGACTTAGATTATGCTATGGAAATGTGGGGTATTACATTCATGCTGAGAGTTTAAAACTCAATTGAAATATTTATGACTAAATCGTCATAAAGAATGCAAAGTGATAGTTGATATGAAAAAGTCTCCAAGAGTTACTAAGAATGAAAATAGGAGTTTCCTTTGGCTCTCCTTATCATAACTTATAATAACAATGAAGGGAAAGAATTTTTGGTCATGATATGGGTATGGAATTAGAATAAGAAATCTTAACATGGCTACAACTCGTGGAATATAGGCATATAGAATAGAAGTTAAAATAGTATTACTATGCCCTAGGCAATAAAGTTGTTAATTTTCAAGCTTAACCACATATCTTAAAATCTCCTCAACTATATGTTTCCTCTTAAATATTACACTTCATTTGTTGCAACTTATAATCATGAGTATTGATGACTCCTACTACCCAAGTCTGAGTTGAACTACATACTCTCATATATTCCAGCCTAACTCAAAGTCACAAGGTACTCCATATAACTCCATAATACAAGTATAAAAAATGGTATATAATATTCTATGTATTTTTAGAGCTCTCATCTCAAGAATAATACTCCTTACCACTTCAACAACTAACTTCGACCTCTTACTAGGAATTCACTAATGCACAACAGATTTATCCACTTATATAACAACATGATATTCAAGCCTAACATTATAACCACATATAAAATTCCAAGCAACCAACCCACCTAGGAATTTTTCCCATTCTCTTATACCTCTATCAAAAAACAATTTTCATTAATTATCTCCAAAAGCACAACAAAAATTCTGAAGTAACTATGACATATACCAAAACTTTGCCTCGATCTTCCTTCACACATATAACCTTAGATAAAACAAGAATTCAACAAAAATTTTCCCTAATAAGGAACATGTACTCTTTACCATCTAAACCATTGCTCATCTACTTTCATCACTATTATTTTAACATAAGAAAAGGTCACTAAAGGGCTAGAACATTTGGACCTAAATCATGAAGAATGCTATACATAACTTTGTCACTTAACTGGGTTTGGGTATTAAATTATCAAAGGCATGGATTCATTAAAGAGATCTAATCTAAGGACTTACAAGACATAATGCAAATTTTCCTAGTCATTAAGGGTATAACATGAGTTCAGGGAATTGTGCATACTCTAAAATATGGGATCATACTTATCAAAAGTTACTTAATATAAGACTGGAGTTCATAGATTCATGAGGGATGACTCAAACAATAGAGTGAAGTTGTTACTTCATTACTACGAGCTGAGAATGAACATGAATATGCATGAACTGTATAAACATTTGTCACAGGCATGACTCTATCATGCAAGACATGGATAACATATCATAATAAATAAAATATAAGGAAACAAATATGCTAGATTAATAACGGATCACTATCTCATCAAAACTTTTATTGGCATGCATCATAATTTAATTCTCAAATCTTAATTTGGTTCTTGTAACACCCTGCATTTTTGAGCTAGAAATCGAACCGTCGTTTCTACATGTGTAAACTCTAGTCCTATGATTTGTATTTGAATATATATGTCATGATCATTATCCTAGTGTGAAGAATGCTCATTAGGTAAAGCATGTTCATAGGAATCACTTAGAGTAAAGTTGAGCTAAGAGCCTTTGATTCAACCAAATTTTGGTATTTGATTCTATATGGGTCAAATTTGAATGTGTATAAATTTTTACATATGTGGAACTTTGCATCGTAATACCCATAAAATTATATATAATTGAATTAAATTTCCAACGATACCAATTTTGCCTTAATTTGATACCCAAGCAAAAAGTTATGATAATTTTTGTAAGAAAAAGTAAGGGCCAATGATTGCTCCGTGATGCGGATCTTAGTCCCCGTGTTATCCTCCATGACATGGAGGATATGTTTTCTGCAGTCATAACTAATAGCTAAAGAGGCATTTTAGTTATTTCCCCTTTTCCCCAAGCACCTAAGTGACTGATTAAAGCCCCAAAAGGGCATTATTTGCCCATTATCATCAAAATAACTCACATAGAAATCCTTTTCCTTTCCAAGAATGAGCAATTCAAGCCTCTCTTCCAAAGAAATCCAAGAGTTTAAGTTTTCAAGTTCAATATTTCTTTAAGAATTTAATCATTGAGGTATGTGGGGTATTCATCAATGGGTTTCTTCTACCCATTCCCTCTTTTGGTTTAAAAATGTGAATTTTATCCTATTTTATGAAATTATCCATGCAATTTATGAATTTTAATCCATGTTTTTCTTATTAATCTGAATTCAAGCCCTATTAACATGTGTTACTATGTGAATCAATATATTTCTCCATTGATTGTATGCTAAGTCATCAAGTTATGAACTAAATCATATGGAATAGTTATCCTCTTAATTTTAAAGCATCTCCATGTCCAAATTCATGTAATTATTAAGCTATTAAAATGTCTCATGTTTCGGGTCTTCGAACTTATGATTTCATACAACTGTTTTAAGCATTGTTATCGTATTTTTGTGATCATTCAGTTCTGCAAGGTTATGGACACCCGATACCAATATGTTTTTACCTAATTCTATTTTCACATAATAAGTCAGTCAGACCATGATTTTATTATCATATTCAGATTACCATGTTCATGTTGAGCACATATTAGTACAGTACCAAATCATGTTAAATGAATAATAATACCAATGTCATTCATTTGGGAGTAACACTTAGGATCGAGTAAATGCAGGGACATGGATCCCCCTTCAGTTAGGCATGAGTCGTTAGTTTTAGTCCCTAAGTTCCAAACCTATGGCACAATCATAGATTATGAGAGGTCTCCCATCAGTTAGACATGACACCCTCGTCCTTCGGGATATCAGCCTTGTGAATCCACATCATCTATCATGTATTGGTACCTCTGGCAAGGTACCAACACCCTTTCAACTGGGGTTACAGGTTGGACCTCGGTAGCTTAGATTGGGGCATATTGGTTATAGTTAGCTCCCACAGTCTCAGTACGGTATTCAGAGTGTGTAACTTCAGATTTGCATGATCAAGTATTAAGACATTAGTTATTCAATTATTCAGATATAAGTTATTCAGATCATGCCAGTACATATTTATGCTTGGTCTTGCATTTTAAGTTTTACATGTTCATATTTTCATGATCAGTGTCCATACATAATCCTTATTTCAGTTTTACAGCATGTTCAGCTTTACATGAGATTTACCTACATTATTCATGTTTCTACCGCTTCCCAGCTTATAGAATTATTTTCATCCCATGATTTATAAATCATACTATGACTTACAGTTTTCACATATAGCCATGTTTTAAATGTATGTTTCAATAAATAACTTATGTCCTCAATTTTAAAGCATGATTTGAACATTTTCATGATTTAGTGCATGTCCCCTTATACTCAGTACATTCTAAAGTACTGACCACATATATGTGTTTGTGTCTACATTCTTTCATAATATAGGTAATAGATGTAGTCCACACACCAAGTTTAGATCACTATTTCCCCCTTGATGATCATCTACTGTTCAAACTTAGTGTCTAGTATAGACACAAGAAACGATTAACAAAAATAACTTTGCATACTATTCTCAATTGGCAAAACATCAAGAAACATTAGTCTACTACAACCTCATAATAACAATAATTGATCATAATCTTATGGTATATCTTTGTATAATCCATTAGCATATCCTCTATTCATATGTCACTACTACTTACCCATTAATATATATAAATTATACTCCTAACCCAACAAGCATCAATCAATTTCTTTTTCACAACCACAAGGGGAAACCTAGATTAATAATCCTTAACCACCAGAATTTTCATTAATAACCTACACTTTTCTAACATAATGAAATACCATTAAGAAGTCTTTCCCAATCTCAAGTATACTCTAAGTCACTCTAACTACAAACTCCTTCTCTACTTTTTATCATGAAATCTATACCACACTCACTACCCTCTAGTTAACACCCAAAAATATATCACCTCAATACTAACTCAATAGCATGCATAGATTCATCTATATACCTTTAATCAATCGTTATCCCTATCTTTTTTGTCACTACACTTATAAATCCATACTTCAGACTCTAAGGATGTTCTACCACTTATGAATCATAACACTCTAGGTTATAGTATCCTTTAATAAAAACTATATTCAGTACTCTAGGAACATACTCTCTCTTCTCATGAATGCTATCTATAATAAAGGGTTAACAAGAAATCTGCAAATATATTATATTTTGTCTTAATTGCACAAATCATATGGATAAGGACATACACTTTTGATTTAAAGGACTTATAACATATCAACCAGATCCTCTCAAACCCTTTGTATGATTTTTAAAGTTACTGATAGTTAATCTGAGAGTAGCATATCGATCAGATTTGAGATTTACTACTTATGTTATCTCAAGAATAAGTCATAGTTGGAGAATTTTGGAGTAACACCTGAGTCAATAGAATTTTTTGAGAGGACAACTTTACCACATGATAGAGCATAAAAGAAGGGAAATATTTCTTAAATGCCCAACAGCCTCTCGAAGAAAAGTATAAACATCACTGTACCATTTCGCAAGACTCTACTAGACACGGCTTCACAGACACCCTAAAACACTTGAACTTTGTGCTTTAATAAAAAGCTTGTAATGCCCTACGACTACCTACTAGATGTGACATAGTTCTTAGAACCATAAGTTATCCTAAGCCAACCCATGATACTAACATAATTCGTGAGCAGCTGAATAAAATGCATAAAATTGAAAATAATAAGAAGAAGAGATGTCTTTAGTTGAATTCATTCAATACAATACTGTTTGAAAAATTACCACACTAATTATACAAAAGAAAACTAAAACTGAATTCATCAACTCTGACCGACTGTCTATGAAGCCTATACTAATACTGACTATAGGTAGTCAAGACATAACCTCCAGCTATCCTAATTCAGTATAACTGAATAAAATATGAATTACTAAAATTATAATTTACTCGAGCCCTCAAAATAAAAGAACTCTATAAGATCTTTTAAAATTTTAATCATTTTATTTTTTATCCTCCCGCATGCATAATCTTAATTTTTTACTTGAATTATGTTTAAGAGTGTTAAAAGGGTAATTTGGAAAATTTTTGAATTTTTTAGAGGGGGTTTAGGGTCATTTTGAGACCCCGAGGCCATAAGCCTTAGTGATAAGTTCGTGTCATGGAGGTTAACCTCTGCAATATTAGCGTGGCACGGAGTCTAACCTCCGCGATATTGGTATGCCACGCTGCTATTTTAAGTTTATCCAGATTTGAGTTTTCACTTAGGGTGAGGGGATTTTGGTTTTTTACCCCTTTTACGATATTTAAATACAAAATACATTTCTTTTTCATCAGTTTCAAGGATCAAAGACCACTCTCTTCCTCTACAACACTTAAATCAAGAAACTCCAAGGGATTCACCATTCAACCTCTGAAATTCAAACTATTTTTAATTCTTTGTGTATTTCAGGAATGTTTCTCTTTTCCTAACTTTAATTTTACATTGTGGCATTAATTGAATGTATTTTCAAGTGATTTAATTATGGGGTTTTGAAATTGGGTTGAGGGGTTTTGGTTGTTACTGATTGAATTACTTGTCCCATGTTCTAAATTGATTGTTCATGCTTTAAATTAATATTTTTGGGTCTAAATTGGTACATGGTATAAATGGTTGGAATGGGGGACATGGGTTTCCCAAGTTGATGGAATTTGGGCTTGATAATTGAATTAACCTCTATCCACTTTGTAAACTTAATTTTAAATATGAAAAATTGCATGGTTTAACTTGTTTTTAAACCCAATGCATTGCATTAAATGATAAATGAATTAAAATATTGTTGGATGGCCTTAGTGGTCTTGGTTATGGATTTGAAATGGAACTTTAGAGTCCAATTTGGTTATGCGGAATTTAGTTTGGCATAATTAATTTAGCTTGCAAACATATTGGTATGACGATACAAAGTGGTAAATGTCTTAATGAATGACAACTAGGTTAATTGATTGATTTATGTGCAAATTATTTAAATTTGGACTTAAATAAAATTGTATAACTCACCGTGAAGGTGTAAGTCCCGAGGGAACGAACACTGAAAATAATGTTTGCCGACATTGGGGGTCTATATGATCGTGTGCTTGGTGCACACTTGATATATAAATATAGGGTCCGCTCTTGCCTTGGTGGATTTTGCTTTCCCTCGATTTTTTCTCGGTTCGTGCAGCTAGCGCACACTGGGGACTTCTAGCTGGGAGAACTGGACCCATATAGACCATGGGTGCCTTTAGGATCGATCGAGCTACATATTTTATGCTAAATCTTTAAACTCTCATGTTTAATACCCTTGTACCTATCTCGACATCCTATATATATCTATATAGCTATGGTGCATATGGTATATAATTCGGTTTTGGTAATTGCATTATCTTATTCTTATTTCCTAATTTAAATGCTAATGCTTATCCCGCTAACTATCCCTGGATGCGACATCGTCGTTTCATGATGTAGGGTCCAATGGATTTTCTAATACTCTTGTGCAGCATTAGGTAGTGTGGTGCGTTCGTTGAGTTGCTGTGAAGTGTTGAGCTTCCATTCTTCGAAAGGCACTGTCAATTCATTGGTTTCTTTTATTAACTTAGCATTGTTGGATTTTTTCATTTTGGTCATAGTTAGGGGCATGTCCCGACATAGTTACTATTCTTGTTTTAGAGGATATTGTGGTGTAGGTGGATTGTTATTTGAGTTCTTCGAAATGTCATTTCATTTATCTATTTCTATTAGTATTATCATTGGTTTGATTGGATTCTGCTTTATTTTTATGATTATAGTGATCTTGAGGTTAGTCTAAAAGGTGGTGTCAGTCCATAGTAGGCTTGATATACCCATCACTACTAGGCCCTAGTTAGGTTCATGACAAACTCATCACCTACTGGCTAAAAACTTTGAACTATCTGATCCAGATATGTGGGCTACAACTAGTACCTACATTATGAGACAAATGTAGCCACACAGCTGTATATATGGTTAGTATTTTTAGAACGTACTGAGTAAGTAGGGGTGAATGCAATAAGTAAAACTGAATCAATGCATAATCTTAAAACATGCATATTAAGTGTAAATAGACTCACTAAGATACTGAATTAACTGAAAAATAAAATACCATAAAACATAAATAACAAAGCATAATCTAGTAAACTGGGCGAGTCACTATACTTAGTTTCTTAGATCTTTACTCTTGTAAAAAAAAGTAAAACTAAAGCTGACTATACTTTTGAATCATACAATCTAAGTGCAAAAGGACTCACCGGATCATGAATAAAACTGAAAACTGAAATCTCGTGGATAATAACTTATAAAACAATATCTGAATAAAATTGTGTTTTTACACTTAGTTTCTAAAATACACTTTTCTATGGGAGATTCTTGTAACCAACATAAACTATGCGAGCCACATAAAGTTCGATGACTCAACTACTCATTTAGAATGACACGATGACTCAAACTCTTATCACAACGGCCCAATAAACCTTGTCAGTGTACAAAGAAAAACTGGGGTGATCACCCTAATATGTCCGATTACACAAGATAAATAGTATAACTAAAATAACCTACAATGGTGCATAGTTTCTGGAAAATAGGATGCGCTAAACCCACATTCACCTCTCTGTGCTAGATACTACTACCTTGATCATCTGTATCTATGAAGATCACCTGAAAATAGGCATATAAGCTAATAAGTCTGAAAACATAACATTCCAATGTTTCTATCTTAAATTCTTGGTTTATTATATGAACATTATAGCTTGTCTAAAATCTCATATAAAACTGAAACTGTGATTTTTACTGTAATATTTTTAAAACTCAAACTAGTAAACTTGAAACTTCTTATAAACTGAATGTTCAATGCTCAAATAAAATTCTTTTATCAACTCATGAAACTTCATGTCAAAATATTAAAATTCATCTCATAATAGCAATCATGTAAGTATTTTGATTTTCAATGAATTTTAACTTTTTTAACCCAAAAAATAAAGTTAGAAAGAATGTGGATGCGACTATCAAAAGATATATATTTTCGATTTTGATGTCAAAAAATATTTAATTATATTCAATTAAAATAATTTTATAAATGAAAATAAATTTCCTTTTTATTAAAACCTGTAGAAATAGAAACAGAAATACCAAATCTTATTATTATTTAATTTTTTAAAAATTATTTAGGGCCCAGAAGCACTGAAAAAGTAATTTAAAGAAAAAAGGGCGAGTCAAAATTGGGTGTCAACAGCTGGCCCTGAGGGATCGAAGATTTGTGTGGATATCTTTGGGCACTCACATTGACGTAACCAATTTTGTCTTGGATGGAACAAAAATATTTGAAAGATTATGGCTGGGCTCTGGTTTTTTGGCTGCATACATATCTCGGGCTCCACGAGAAATCAGGCTATTTGTAGTTTGAATTGTAGAAAAATTTTGATATTTATCAAAATTTTCCCCAATATAGAATTATGGTGACACTGGGTTCTTTCTGGATGACAACAAACTTTCAGTACGAATGAAATAGATACGGGTACAAGTCCAAAGCAAACTGTTAGCATTAGTTGGGGATGAGAAGATGTTGGATAGTGATACCTGCTGAGGATTTTGAGAGAAAAGGAGATAATGATTTTTCAAAAATTGCCCAATGCTGGATTAAGATGGCACTGAGTGATGAAAAAAATAAAAATAAAAACTTGAGTTGAGTCGAGTTGAGTTTCTTTGCTAGAATCCTTGACGTAGCTAGGGATGCTTGATATTCCGCTAGCTTGCCCCAGTTTGCTGCTAAGAGGGTAGTTCCAAGTTGTACTGCATGGTCCTGTAAAATAGATAACAAGGTGAAAAGTACCTGTTGTTCACAAATTTGTAAATTGAAATTGTAATGTAAAGAGTAGAGTTTAGATATTGAAACTAATATTGTCTCTATCTATATAGGGCACCGACTGGTGGGGCAATAACTAAAATGTAAACAGCCTCTGTTGGCTGGAATGTAAATAGCCTCTGCCGAATAAACTGTAAATAGCCTCTGTCAGCTGAAATGTAGATAGTCTCCGCTGGCTGAACTATAAAAAGCCTCCATCAGCTAAGCAACTACTTGAATGTAAATAGCCTCCGTCGGCTGAAATATAAATAGCCTTCCCCGGCTGAAAAGTAAATAGCCTCCGCTGGCTGAACTGTAAATAGTCTCTGTTGGCTGAGCAACTGCTTGAATGTAAATAGCCTCCGTCGGCTAAAATATAAATAACTTTTGATGGTGGGACATTTGCCCAAAGGTAAACTGCCTCGTATTTGTCAAGGCGACCCTTAGTCTGAACGAGATGACGGTATTGCTGTTGGAACTTGATGTTGTTGTGATAGTGTCTATCTTGTGCGCTTGCTATGGTATGGGCCTCTGATTGGAAGGCTGTGCTTTGTTTGCTGAAATGTGATTCTCCAATATGGCAGAGTGTTGTTTTGCTTATATATATTCTCTTATTTGTGCCGGGGCGTCCCCTTAATCCCGATATGGCAAAGAGTCGTATTGCTCATTCGCATCCTCTGATGTGGCAAAGGATCGCTTTACTTACTTATGTACAGTCTTCAGAATGTGGAACTCGACTTTGTTTGCTTATATACATTCCTCAAAATGTGAAAGCTCGACTTGTTTGCTTATATACAGTCCTTAGGAATGCAAAAACTTGAATTTGTTTGCTTAAATACAGTCCTTTGGAGTGCGAAGCTTGACTTTATTGAAGTCAGATGACATTCTCCAATTTGTGGAGTTATTCGGGGTAGTTAGATGATGATTCTCCGATTAGCAAAGTTATTCGACGCAGTCAGGTGGTTGGCTCCTATTGGCGGAGTTTTGTTGGGACAGGTAAATAACCTAATCTTCCTATGAGGATCCTCTATTCTTAGTTTTCAACCCGAGTCTTCAAAATGTACCTACAAAAGAATTAGAATAAAACTGTTAGATCTTGTGAGGATTATTATCAATGTATGTAAAGAGAATAAAGGAAGGGAGGAATATTTGGCTCTTGTCGTGGTGGTAAGCCATATGATGCCCTTGATCCTATACCAAAGCTTGACTTGACGTAGCCTTCCAATTTCTATTTTCCTATGCTTAAATAAAAATTCTTAGTTAGGAGGGGGTGTTGATTTGTGTCGACTTAGGAATCCTGGCTTTATTTACGGAATTCTCCAACACTCCCTCGGTTGCTTAACCACTCCCAAACCTTGAGTCTCAGTAGGTAGGGAATTTGAAAGTATGGTGAAAAATATATATATATGTATATATGTTTTTGCAAATATATTAAGTATATATACTAATCCTTTGTCATTTTTATATTATGACATGTTTTGAAATCCGTTAGCCTCAGCTCCTCGTTGTGATTCTCTTAGCTTTATCCTTTGGATGGAACTCCTCTGACTTTGTTGATGCTATGTCGACTCTGGAGGTGAGATCGCTTATATTCTAGGGTTATACTATGAGCAACAGGGGATTTTACTAAAGGTAAGACCGAACCTTTCAGGTTGCCTACGTATCCTTACAATAGGAATCAGGTCTGTACGTAGTTCGAAGGTGAAAAAAGAAAAGATAAAATGTAACGATCGAGTCTGACTCAGACTACCTATGTATCCAAGTAGAATCAGGTCATGACGTAGTTCAAATATAATAGGAGAACTGAAAATATGAAATGCAATGACCGAGCCTGACTCAGGCTGCCTACGTATCCAAGGGGAATCAGGTAAGGCCGTAGTTCAGTACAATGAAAAGGTAAAATATGAAGGGACCAAATCCGATGTGGATTGCCGATGTATCCTGCCGTGGGAAGTCAGGTCGAGCGTAGTTATAAATACATAAAAGGATGATGTTTTTGAGTTTTCTAAGAAGACCGAACCCTATGTGGGTCGCCTACGTATCCCGCCGTGGGAAATCAGGCTAATACGTAGTTCTGTTACATTAGAGAAAAATGCAAAAAGTACAAAGAAACAACTAGTCCTAATGTCTTCAAATGTAGTACTTCTTGGTGGCGTCTGGGTTGATCGGCTTTGTACTTACTGTGCCATCCATTTCTGCGAGGATTACTGCTCCTCCTGAGAGTACTCGGTGAACCATGTAAGGACCTTGCCAATTTGGCGCAAATTTTCCTTTGGCTTCATCTTGGTGAGAGAATATCTTCTTCAATATTAACTGTCCTGGTGTGAATCGACGAGGCTTGAATTTCTTGTTGAACGCCTTGATCATTCTATTTTGATAGAGTTAACCATGGCAGACTGCATCCAACCTCTTCTTGTCAATGAGCATCAGCTGCTCGATCCTGCTATGAATCCATTCAGAGTCGTCTAGACCAACCTCCTGAATGACTCTCAATGAAGGTATCTCTACTTCTGCAGGTATCACTGCTTCCGACCCATAAACCAACATATAGGGAGTTTCCCCAGTAGAAGTTTTGATTGTGGAGCGATATCCAAGTAAAGCATATGGCAACTTCTCATGACATTCCCTATTACCGTCCACTATTTTCCTCAAGATCCTATTGATATTCTTGTTTGCAGCTTCAACCGCTCCATTCATTTGTGGTCGATAAGCCGTGGAATTTAGATGAGAGATCTTAAACCTTTCGCAAATCTCTCTCATCAGATCCCTATTAAAATTGGCTCCATTATCTGTTATGATTGATTCTAGAATTCCAAACCGGCAGACTAAGTTGTTGCGAACAAAATCTGCTGCCACCTTCTTGGTTACGGCCTTATGTGTCGAGGCCTCAACCCACTTTGTGAAGTAATCAATAGCAACCAAGACAAAATGGTTTCCATTGGACGCAGGAGGCTCTATGGGCCCAATAACATCCATACCCCAACAGCAAATGGCCAAGGAGAACCCATCACATTGAGTTCGTTTGGCGGAACTCGTATAAAATCTCCATGAACTTAACATTGGTGATACTTCTGCACGAATCGAATGCTATCCCTCTCCATAGTCATCCAAAACTATCTAGCTCTTAAAATCTTCTTCGCAAGTATGAAACCGCTCATGTGGTGTCTACAGGTTCCTGCATATATCTCCTATAACAATCTCGTGGCCTCCATGGAATCAGTGCATCATAGCAGTCCTAGGTCTGGAGTCCTCCTATGTAGGATTTCCCCATTGAGAAAGAAATGATTAGCCATCCTTCTTAAAGTCCTCTTCTGTTTGCTAGTAAAGTTTTTTATTTAATTTAGGTGATGAAGAGACAACAAAGGAAACACGAGTCACCATACACTTGGAGGATGAAAGAAAGTGAGAATTGATAAGTCAGCTCAAGAAATACATTGATGTATTTGCTTGGTCTGACGATGACATGCCTGGTTTAAGCATCGATATCGTCTCGAATCGACTTCCGACTAACGCCGCGTGTCCACCGATGAAGCAAAAGACAAGGAAATTCAAGCCCGATTTGAGTTTGAGAATCAAGGAGGAGGTCACCAAGCAGATAGAAGCCAACCTCGTGAGGGTCACGACTTATCCCACCTGGCTAGCCAACATCATGCCCATACTAAAGAAGGACGAAAAGATAAGAATATGTGTAGATTATCGGGATCTCAACAAAGCTAGTCCAAAAGATGATTTCCCTCTCCTAAACATTCACATTCTCATTAATAATTGCGTAAAACATGAGTTGCAGTCGTTTGTTGATTGTTTTGTGGGATATCATCAAATTTTGATGGATGAGAATAATCCAGAAAAGATAGCTTTCATTACTCCGTGGGGAGTGTACTTGTAACGCCCTGAGATCCCATCCCGAGACATCACACGGTCTTATAGACCCAAAGGACCATAAGCTAACCCTTTTCTGATATTTATATCTGTACACTGCATACTATCTGAAATAAATGCAGAAACTGGCCATAAGGTTCAACACATCTATACATACTCAAACTTAAAACTGAATACTAATACATCAACTTCCATCTGAAAAGCCTGTAAACTATCTGAACTGTGGAATTGATGGGACATGTCCCCAACTAACTCCGTCAACTGACAATATAAACAAAATTTGATGCAATAATAGTAAACTAAGATTCGTCCTCGAAGAAATAGGACTCACTACAACTGCTGCCAACTGGGACTAAACTGCTGAGGAAACTCTGAATACTGTGCCTCTGAAACTATGGTACCAAATAAAACACCATAGCGCAAATGCGTCAGTACAAAATGTACCGAGTATGTAGACGAGGTAAGGCTAAATGCAAGGGCTCATGCATGCACAATGCGTAAATTGAATAATTATGAAAACGTCGCACGAGAACAAATACACGAATGCACAGGTCATAATCACAATCATCACAACTCTAGGGACTGGAACTCAGATACCACTTTCCTGCAAACTGAACTCACTATTGACACTGAGATACTGAATCACTGACTTATCTGATAGTGATAATTGGGAAATATGGATGCAATTTCATCAAGGAGTGAGTCCTAAAATCTCTAAACATGCTGAGATTACGAGTATATGAAGCTTCTGAAATAGATAGCAACCCTATCTAACAGGTTATCTTTGAGACTGTGGATAACAATACTTCTTCATAAATGATTTTGAGATCGACCTATCTAGCAACAGATCTTCGAATTAGCAAATAATCATACTTAATGGCCTGTATCTAACAGCCCTAAATTATGTACACTGAACTGAGCTCTTTCTTGAAGTCTGAGACTGATTCTAAAACTAAGACCGTGGGAAGTAGTTACTTAACCGTCATGCCCCTACTATCTCTTAGGGGTCCAACCTCTAACCCTGATTGGGAGGGTGTCAATACCGTGCCACGGGTAAAGACATTATCTTTATATGACCCTCATCTATCAAGTCCTCATACAAGAATGTTGGAGCCCTCATCTAACAGGTCAAGCCACCTCATCTACCCTCATCTAGAAGGTGTGATGTCTCAACCTACACTGGCTACGTAGTTCTGGAGCACAAGGATCGTATCTAAGGATCACACCCTCCACTAGTAGGTGAGTCCCCATCCTTGAGCTCGCTTGGTGCTAGTTTCTACTCCCAACTGAAAGACACTAATTTGATTCTTAACTAAACTTAGACTAAGCTGAATCTGATACTGATTATATTTCTCAAGAGATTTGACTGAGTTACGCTGAGATTACTTAGTTCCGTATCTGATGGAAAGGTATCGAATCATAGCATCTGACTGACGATGCAGAGCTTGAATAGATTATTCAAATTACTTCTAAGATTAGAATTGAATCACTTGAATACTATTAAATCTAAGCTGATTATAGGATAGAGGCTAGATTACTAGCGATACAGAGATTACAGAGATAATTGAGATTACAGAGCCTGATTAAGCTCCGCACTTGTCTGAAGATACATAGTTCTATAGTTCACTGAGTTCTGAGAATCGTGGCATAATTGGAATTATCGTGAAACTAACACGGGCTCTAGACAATAGCTCTATTGTCGGGTATAAATACCCCCAGGACTCAATAACATAAAAGAAAAACAAAATCATTCTCACATCATCACGATCATCCATTCACCATCATAATCATTCATGCATCAACACAAGCATTCATTCATCATCATAATCATTCATGTATTATCGCAATCATACCTTAATCGTCACCATCATTAATGCATCATCACAATTATTAAAGCATCTCTCCAAGTAATTAGAAATCATAAGATACTTTCCCCTTCTCAAAATCCTTAAGGCATCACATCCAACATTTAGGAAACATAGACCTCTATTCATCATCACAATTACCAAAGGGTCGCTTTAAGCATCTCGGGATATTAATCACATAAAAACATAGAGGAAACATGCTATTAGATCGTACTCCATTCAACAAGGTTTTACCTCAACTATTTCATACCTGTATTGATCTTAACATGTATTTAGATTTCACACCGCTTGGGAAACTTCATACTATCAAGTCATAGCTTACTTGCTAATCACTTCGCATATATTAAAAACTTAGCATACATCAAAGGGAACATAATAGGAAATTTACAACCATCACATCTCCACTCGTTCACTAAGGTCCTTCAACAAACACTAGACATGCATAGGTTCACACTTATTTGGGGATTTCCTACTAGCATGGAATAATTCATTCACTTGGTCATTTTATCAAACACTAGGCATGCATAGACTAGCTCACAATTTGGGGCTTCCTATGCAACATGCTATAATGGCCCATATTCTTCTTCTAAGCTTTTATCAACCTATGGGAGACACACTCTGCAAAATCAATCAATTCTACACTCAAAAGTCATGAACACATCAACAATCATAACACATAATCATATCTTAGAAGTCATTAGATCACGATTTAACTCCAATGCTTAATTTCTAGTCTCTTAGACATTTTATCGAACACCTCATATGCACAACTTAAGCATAAGTATAATAACCCAACTACTCATTATGAACAACCAAATTTATTTGTTTCCACTCATATATTATCATAGATTCATACAACCCACATAAGTATCCCATCTTGGAGGTCATTCCACATTAACAACAAGTACATAATCCATTTACCACACAAATACCACATACTAAGGCCAAGGCTTGATAATCTTGTAGACAAACATGAACCACAACTCAATCACAGCAAGAACATCAATTTCAACTCACAAGAATCATTAAAAATTCATAAACATAAATCTTGGAGATTTAGAAAAAGGTACTTGAGCTTCTTGGATGAAAGGGACCCAAGAATCAACATCTACATACCTTAGGGAAACTCTTTTATTGAAGGATCTTGGAAGAATTCTTGATCCTTGCTCTTGATTCTCTCTTAATTTTTGGTGGAAGAAGAGAGAATTTTTTATTTTGGAAACCCTAGTTTTTTTTTTTTTTTGATGAAATAAGAGAAAACAAAATTAGGCCTCCAATACTTAAGTGGGTATTTATAAAGGTTGGGGAAAGAGTGGAAAATACCAAAATGCCCTTTAAAGAAAAAGAATTGAAAACTGCTAATCGGGGTCTGTGACGGTCGATCTGACGGTCCACCAGGTCGACCGTCAAACTTGGGCGATTCCGATATCGTTTAGTAAAACGGCCATAACTCCCTCGTTCGATGTCTGATTTTAATAAAATTGGTATCGATGGAAAGTTTATTCAATGATATACAAGACAAAAATTTGAAATTATAGAAATACAACACGATTCAAAGTGTTTTATACTTAGGAAGATATTTTTGAAATTTTTAGACTTGGATTTTCGTTTTTCCAAAAACGCTCTAAGGCTCAGACTAGGAGAGAACTTTGCGGCGTATCACATTATCTCCCCCTTGGGAACATTCATCTTTGAATGTCGCTTTGATAGATTGAGAATACAGATCAACAAAACTTACTCAAGACATAAAAATATCTCAATGCATGACTACGCAACTGGAACGACTAACATATGGAGTTCTCATACTAGCCATGCATACCTGATACAAGGAATACTCGACTGAATCTACTCATAGCTGAAATCTCGTAACATATATACATATCTGTTGCATGGACTCGTAACTGGAATGATCTCATGAATACACGACTGAACACATGCTGACTAATTGAACTCTTTTTACTAAATGTGCATATCTAATGCATGAATGTCCGGCTAAGCTGACTTCTGAAAGCACGACTTGACAATACAATAATGACTAATGCTAACTTTATAAAGGAAATTTAATCATGAATCGGGATGAATCTATTGGCATGCAACATCATGATACTATGGGGTATCTCCCCCTTAGGACTCTATGTCTCTCTACACACACTTCACTGAAATACTGGAGCAGTGCGCGAAGCACCTACAACTGGGTTATAATTGATCGACTGAGACCTGAAACTCGGGTATAAATCATGCTATCATATAAGCTCAAAATGAAAGAAAAAGATCTAATAATGCATATTATAACGATGAAGGGCTCATAACTTACCCGGGTCTATTTCAGGGGATCTTTCCCAATTGAGGAGAGACTGAAGGATGACTACGCTGACTTCGGGGACTTGGCTTAAGATAGTCTCAAAATTTATGACCTGTCTCACCACATCCAAAGCACACATCACTATCGGCTCTACATACACCCTTATGATTCTTACCGCAATCTTCATACAATGGGTAGGTACGAACACCACTAGTACTACTCCAGGATTTGGAGCTTGGCGCTCCCTCAACTCTGACACCCCCAAACACAGGTGCGAGTACACTAGCTGAAGAAGAAGCTGGAACTAAAAATCGCTGACCATACTAAGAACTACTACCACCTTGAGACCCCGACAACGAGAGATCACGACTACCTTTCTTGGCTCTTTTACTCCTTCTCTCTTTGTCATTTATCTTATCTGCCTCAATCTATTGCATATAAATCATTAGCTGGAAAAGTTCCAAATCTATATTGAGCATGGCATCTCTACACTCTTTCAACACATAACTCGATACACCAGACAAAAACTTACTCATACTCGCTCTAGGGTCAGCTACAAAGTCAGGAGCATACTTAGCTAATTGGTTAAACTTAAGACAATACTCTTTCACGGTCATGGAACCTTGACTTAGGTTCATGAACTACTCTACCTTAGCCTCTCTCATCTTTAGAGGGAAAAATCTATCTAGAAAGGCACTCCGAAACTCTGACCAAGTCACAAGAGTGGCATTCTTCCCTATAGTCTCCTCCCACATCACTACCCAATCATGAGCAATATCTTTCAATATATAAGATGCTAACTCAACACTCTCCTTCTCTGACACATACATAATCTGGGTAATCTTTTTTACCTCCTCAAGAAACAAATGCGGATCCTCACCTACTACTGACCCAAAGAATTCGGGCGGGTTCATTCTCATGAAGCTTCTAATCCTGGCTGCAGTAGAATCACCATCTTGCTGAGGTGGGACTGAAGCCTGAAGGTTCCCATAAATATTAGTCACAGCCTAGGCTAGCACCTGGAAATATGCCCAAAACTCTGTATATGACACACTTTCATTTTAAGGATCTACTGGCTGAGGGGGCTAGTCATCAACCCCATGGACAAAATCTCTGCGAGGAGGCATACTCTATAATTAAAAGAAGCAAGTGGATTAGATTGAGGATCAACTTGAGCTCATACTCACTCGCGCGATCTGAATACTAAAAGAAGGGAAATTACTCTTAAGTACATCTTGTAGCCTCTTGTACATAAATGTGTTGCGCTACACACCCATGCACAAGACTCAACTAAATGCAGCTTTTCAGACTCCCTAGGACACTATTGAACCTTAGGCTCTGATATTTGTACCTGTACACTGCATACTATCTGAAATAAATGCAGAAACTGGCCATAAGGTTCAACACATCTATATATACACAAACTTAAAACAGAATACTAATATATAAAAATCCGTCTGAAGAGCCTCTAAACTGTTAGAACTTTGGAGTTGATTGGACATATCCCCAACTAACTCCGTCAACTGACAATATAAACAAAATCTGATGCAATAATAGTATACTGAGATTCATCCTTGAAGAAAAAATACTCACTGCTACTGCTGCTAACTGGGACTAAACTGCTGAGGAAACTCTGAATCCTGTGCCTCTGAAACTATGGTGTCAAATAAAACACCATAGCACAAATACGTCAGTACAAAATATACCGAGTATGTAGACGAGGTAAGGCTAAATGCAAGGGCTCATGCATGCACAATGTGTAAACAAAATAATCATGAAAATATCGCGCGAGAATACATACATGAATGTATATGTCATAATCACAATCATCACAACTCTAGGGACTGGAACTCAGATACCATTTTCCTTTAAACTGAACTCACTATTGACACTGAGATACTGAATCACTGACTCATCTGATATTATTAATTAGTAAATATGGATGCACTTTCATCAAGGAGTGAGTTCTAAAATCTCTAAACTTACTGAGATTACGAGTATCTGAAGCTTCTGTAACGGATAGCAACCCTATCTAAAAGGTTATCTTTGAGTCTGTGGATAACAATACTTCTTCATAAATGATTTTGAGATGGGCCTATCTAGCAACGGATCTTCTAATTAAAAAGTAATCATACTTAATGGCCTGTATCCAATAGCCTTAAATTTTGTACACTGAACTGAGCTCTTTCTTGAAGTCTGAGACTGATTCTGAAATTGAGATCGTGGGAAGTAGTAACTTAACCGACATGCCCCTACTATCTCTTAGGGGTCCAACCTATAACCCCGGTTGGGAGGGTGTCAATACCATGCCACGGGTAAAGACATTATCTTTATATGACCCTCATCTATCAGGTCCTCATATAAGAATGATGGAGTCCTCATCTAACAGGTCAAGCCACCTCATCTACCCTCATCTAGCAGGTATGATGTCTCTCATCCACCCTCATCTAGCAGGTGTGATGTCTCAACCTGTGTTGCCTATGTAGTTCTAGAGCACAAGGATCGCATCTAAGGATCACACCCTCCACTAGTAGATGAGTCCCCATCCTTGAGCTCGCTCGGTGCTAGTTTCTACTCCCAACTGAAAGACACTGATTTGATTCTTAACTGAACTTAGACTGAGCTGAATCTGATACTGATTATATTTCTCAAGAGATCTGACTGAGTTACGCTAAGATTACTTAGTTCCATATCTGACAAAAAGGTATTGAATCATAGCATCTGACTGACGATGCAGTGCTTGAATAGATTATTCAAATCACTTCCGAGATTAGAATTGAATCACCTGAATACTATTAGATTTGAGCTAATTATAGGAAGGAGTCTAGAGATAACTAAGATTAAAGCTGCACTTGTCTAAAGATACATAGTTCTATAGTTCACTGAGTTCTGAGAATCGTGGCTCGATTGGAATTATCGTAAAACTAACAAGGGCTCTAGACAACAGCTCTATAGTCCGGTATAAATACCCCTAGAACTCGATAACATAAAATTAAAACATAATCATTCTCACATCATCACGATCATTCATTCGCCATCACAATTATTCATGCATCAACACAAGCATTCATTCATCATCATAATCATTCATGTATTATCGCAATCATACCTTAATCATCACCATCATTAATGCATCATCACATTTATTAAAGCCTCTGTCCAAGTAATTAGAAATCATAACATACTTTCCCCCCTCAAAATCCTTAAGGCATCACATTCAACATTAAGGAAACATAGACCTCTATTCATCATCACAATTACCAAAGGGCCGCTTTAAGCATCTCGGGATATTAATCACATAATAACATAGAGGAAACATGCTATTAGATCGTACTCCATCCAACAAGGTTTTACCTCAACTATTTCATACCTGTATCGATCTTAACATGTATTTAGATTTCACACCGCTTGGGAAACTTCATACTATCAAGTCATAGCTTACTTGCTAATCACTTCGCATATATTAAAAACTTAGCATACATCAAAGGGAACATAATAGGAAATTTACAACCATCACATCTCCACTCGTTCACTAAGGTCCTTCAACAAATACTAGATATGCATAGGTTCACACTTATTTGGGGATTTCCTACTAGCATGGAATAATTCATTCACTTGGTCATTTTATCAAACACTAGGCATGCATAGACTAGCTCACAATTTGGGTTTCCTAGTCAACATACTATAATGGCCCATATTCTTCTTCTAAGCTTTTATCAACCTATGGGAGACATACTCTGCAAAATCAATCAATTCTACACCAAAAAGTCATGAACACATCAACAATCGTAACACATAATCATATCTTAGAAGTCATTAGATCACGATTTAACTACAATGATTAATTTCAAGTCTCTTAGATATTTTATCAAACATCTCACATGCGAAACTTAGGCATAAGTATAATAACCCAACTACTCATCATGAACAACCAAATTCATATGTTTCTACTCATATATTATCATAGATTCATACAAACCACATAAGTATCCCATCTTGAAGGTCATTCAACATCAACAACAAGTACATAATCCATTTACCACAGAAATACCACATACTAAGGACAAGGCTTGATAATCTTGTAGACAAAAATGAACCACAACTCAATCATAGAAATGACATCAATTTCAACTCACAAGAATCATTAAAAATTCATAAACATAAATCTTGGAGATTTAGAAAAAGGTACTTGAGCTTCTTGGATGAAAGGGACCCAAGAATCAACATCTACATACCTTGGGAAAACTCTTTTCTTGAAGGCTCTTGGAAGAATTCTTGATCCTTGCTCTTGATTCTCTCTTAATTTTTGGTGGAAGAAGAGAGAACTTTTTATTTTGGAAACCCTAGTTTTTTTTGGGTGAAAGAAGAGAAAAGAAAATGAGGCCTTCAACACTTAAGTGGGTATTTATAGAGGTTGGAGAAAGAGTGGAAAATACCAAAATACCCTTAAAAGAAAAAGAGTTGAAAACTTCTGATCGGGGTCTATGATGGTCGATCTGACGGTCCACCAGGTCGACCATCAAACCTGGGCGATTCCAATACCGTTTAGTAAAACGGCCATAACTCCCTCGTTCGATGTCGGATTTTGATAAAATTGGTATTGATGGAAAGATTATTCAATGCTCTACATGACAAAAAGTTGAAAGTACAGAAATACAACACGATTAAAAGTCTTTTATACAAGGGAAGATATTTATGAAATTTTTAAACTTCGATTTTCATTTTTTGAAAAACGCTCTAAGGCTCAGACTAGGAAAGAACATTGTGAGGTATTACATTATCTCCCTCTTGGGAACATTCGTCCTCAAATATTGCTTTGATAGACTAAGAATACGTATCAACAAAACTTACTCAAGACACCAAAACATCTCTAGGCATGACTACGCAACTGGAACGACTGACATACGGAGTTCTCACACTGGGCATGCATAACTGATGCAAGGAATACTCAACTGAATCTACTCATAGCTGAATTCTCATAACACATGCATATCTAATGCATGGACTCGTAACTGGAATAATCTCATAAATACACGACTGAACACACAATGACTAGCTGAACTCTTTCTACTAAATGTACATATCTAATGCATGAATGTCCGACTAAGCTTACTTCTGAAAGCACAACTTGACAAAGCAATAATGACCAATGCTAACTTTATATAGGAAATTTAATCATGAATCGGGATGAATCTATTAGCATAAAACATCATGATACTATGGGGTATCTCCCCCTTGGGACTCTATGTCCCTCTAAACACAGTTCACTAAAATACTAGAGCGGTGCATGAGGCACCTACGATTGGGTCATAATTGATCGACTGAGACCTAAAACTCGGGTATGACTAATGCTAGCATATAAGCTCAAAATGAAAGAAAAGGATCTAATAATGCATATTATAATGATAAAGGGATCATAACTTACCCGGGTCTATTTCAGGGGATCTTACCCAATCGAGGAGAGCCTGAAGGATGACTACGCTGACTTCGGGGACCTGGCTTAGGACAGTCTCAAACTTTATGACCAGTCTCACCACATCCAAAGCACATATTGCTATCGACTCTACATACACCCTTATGATTCTTACTGCATTCTTCATACAATGGGTAGGTACGAACACCACTAGTACTACTCCGGGCTTTGGAGCTTGGAGCTCCCTCAACTTTGACACCCGCAAACACAGGTGCGAGTACACTAGCTGAAGACGGAGCTGGAAATAAAAATCTTCGACCATACTGAGAACTACTACCACCTTGATACCCCGACTGTGAGAGACCACGACTACCTTTCTTGGCTCTTTTACTCTCTCTCTCTCTCATTCATCTTATCTGCCTTAATCTATTATGCATGAATCATTAGCCTAAAAATTTCCATATCTCTATTGAGCATGGTAGCTCTACACACTTTCAACACATAAATCAATACATCAGACAGAAATTTACTCATACTCGCTCTAGGGTCAGCTACTAAGTTAGGAGCATACTTAGCTAACTGGTTAAACTTAAGACAATACTCTTTCACGGTTATGGAACCTTGCCTTAGGTTCATGAACTCCTCTACCTTAGCCTCTCTCATCTCCATAGGGAAAAATCTATCTAGAAAGGCACTCTGAAACTCTGACCAAGTCACAAGAGCTGCATTCTCCTCTCTACTCTCCTCCCACATCACTACCCAATCATGAGCAATATCTTTCAATCTATAGGATGCTAATTCGACACTCTCCTCCTCTGATACATGCATAATCTAGGTGATCTTCTTCTCCTTTTCAAGAAATAACTGCGGATCCTAACCTGCTACTGACCCAAAGAATTTGGGCAGGTTCATTCTCATGAAGCTTCTAATCCTGGTTGTGGTAGAATCCCCATCTTACTGAGGTAGGAATGCAGCCTAACGGTTCCCATAAATATTAGTCACAGCCTAGGGTAGCACCTAGAAAGCTGCCCGAAACTCTGTATATGACACACTCTTATTTTTAGGATCTACTGGCTGAGGAGGCTGGTCTTCAACACCATGGACAAAATCTCTGCGAGGAGGCATACTCTGTAATTGAAAGAAGCAAGTGGATTAGAATGAGGATCAACTTGAGCTCATGCTCACTCACGCGATCTGAATACTGAAAAAAGGAAAATTACTCTTAATTACATCTTATAGCCTCTTGACATAAATGTGGCTCCCTACACACCCATGCATAAGACTCTACTAGATATAGCTTTTTAGACTCCCTAGGACACTATTGAACCTTAGGCTCTGATACAAAGTTTGTAACGCCCTGAGATCCCATCCCGAGATGTCACACGGTGCTTATGGATCCAAAGGATGACAAGCTAACCATTTTTTGATATCTGTACCTGTACACTGCATACTATCTAAAATAAATGCAGAAACTGGCCATAAGGTTCAATACATCTATACATACTCAAACTTAAAACTGAATACTACTACATTAACTTTCATCTGAAAAGCCTCTAAACTTTCTAAACTGTGGAGTTGATGGGACATGTCCCCAACTAACTTCGTCAACTGACAATCTAAACAAAATCTGATGCAATAATAGTAAACTGAGATTCATTCTCAAAGAAAAAATACTCACTGCTACTGCTGCTTAGACTAAACTGCTGAGGGAACTCTGAATCTTGTGCCTCTGAAACTATGGTGTCAAATAAAACACCATAGTACAAATACGTCAGTACAAAATATACTGAGTATGTAGACGAGGTAAGGCTAAATGCAAGGGCTCATGCATGCACAATGTGTAAACTGAATAATCATGAAAAACATCGCACGAGAACATATACATGAATGCACATGTCATAATCACAATCATCACAACTCTAGGGACTGGAACTCAGATACCACTTTCCTACAAACTGAACTCACTATTGGCACTGAGATACTGAATCACTGACTCATCTGATATTGATAATTGGGAAATATGGATGCAGTTTCATCAACAAGTGAGTTCTAAAATCTCTGAACATACTGAGAGTACGAGTATCTAAAGCTTCTAAAATGGATAGCAACCCTATCTAACAGGTTATCTTTGAGTCTGTGGATAACAATACTTCTTTATAAATGATTTTGAGATCGGCCTATCTAGTAACGGATCTTTGAATTAGCAAGTAATCATACTTAATGGACTGTATCTAACAGCCTTAAATTCTGTACACTAAACTTAGATCTTTCTTGAAGTCTAAGACTGATTCTAAAACTGAGACCGTGGGAAGTAGTTACTTAATCGATATGCCCCTACAATCTCGTAGGGGTCCAACCTCTAACCCCTTTTAGGAGGGTGTCAATACCATGTCATGGGTAAAGACATTATCTTTATATGACCCTCATCTATCAGGTCCTTATACGAGAATGGTGGAGCCCTCATCTAACAGGTCAAGCCACCTCATCTACCCTTATATAGTAGGTATGATGTCTCTCATCCACCCTCATCTAGTAGGTGTGATATCTCAACCTATGCTGGCTATGTAGTTCTGGAGCACAAGGATCGTATCTAGGGATCACACCCTCTACTAGTAGGTGAGTCCCCATCCTTTAGCTTGCTCGGTGCTAGTTTCTACTCCCAATTGAAAGACACTAATTTGATTCTTAACTGAACTTAGACTAATCTGAATTTGATACTAATTATATTTCTCAAGAGATATGACTGAGTTATGCTGTGATTACTTAGTTCTGTATCTGAAGAAAAGGTATCGAATCATAGCATCTGACTGACGATGCAGAGCTTGAATAGATTATTCAAATCGCTTCTAAGATTAGAATTGAATCACTTGAATACTATTAGATCTGAGCTGATTACAGGATGGAGGCTAGATTACTAGCGATATAGAGACTATAAAGATAACTGAGATTACAGAGCCTGATTAAGCTCTGCACTTGTCTAAAGATACATAGTTCTATAGTTCACTGAGTTCTGAGAATCGTGGCTCGATTGGAATTATCGCGAAACTGACATGGGCTCTAGACAATAGCTCTATTATTGGGTATAAATACCCCCAAGACTCGATAACATAAAAGTAAAACATAATCATTCTCACATCATCATGATCATCCATTCACCATCATAATCATTCATGCATCAACACAAGCATTCATTCACCATCATAATCATTCATGTATTATCGTAATCATACCTTAATCGTCACCATCATTAATGTACCATCACAATTATTAAAGCATCTCTCCAAGTAATTAGAAATCATAACATACTTTCCCCTCCCTCAAAATCCTTAAGGCATCACATCCAACATTTAGGAAACATAGACCTCTATTCATCATCACAATTACCAAAGGATCGCTTTAAGCATCTCTGGATATTAATCACATAGTAAAATAGAGGAAATATGCTATTAGATCGTACTCCATTCAGCAAGGTTTTACCTCAACTATTTCATACCTATATCGGTCTTAACATATATTTGAATTTCACACCACTTGGGAAACTTCATACTATCATTTCATAGCTTACTTGCTAATCACTTGGCATATATTAAAAACTTAGCATATATCAAAGGGCACATAATGGGGAATTTACAACCATCACATCTCCACTCGTTCACTAAGGTCCTTCAACAAACACTAGACATGCATAGGTTCACACTTATTTGGGGATTTCCTACTAGCATGGAATAATTCATTCACTTGGTCATTTTATCAAATACTAGTCATGCATAGACTAGCTCATAATTTGGGGCTTCCCATTCAACATGCTATAGGCCCATATTTTTCTTCTAAGATTTTATCAACCTATGGGAGACATACTCTGCTAAATCAACCAATTCTACACCCAAAAGTCATGAACACATCAACAATCATACTACATAATCGGCCCCTCTTCTTCTAAGATTTTATCAACCTATAGGAGACATACTCTGATAAATCAACCAATTCTACATTCAAAAGTCATGAACACATCAACAATCATAACACATAATCGTATCTTAGAAGTCATTAGATCATGATTTAACTACAATACTTAATTTCTAGTCTTTTATTTTGGTCTTTTCTTTAGGGGCATTTTGGTCTTTTCTTCAAGGGTATTTAGCTGTCAACTTTGTCAACTTAGTTGACTTCAAGGGTTAGAAGTCACCGGGATATGTATATCATGTAATCTTTTCTTGCTTGTTGTGCTAGAACCCGACAAATTGGCTTATTAGAATCACTTCGCCGGCTCAAATCTGGATAGTAGTTACAATATCCAATAGAGACCCCCACCTGCTTTTTCTTGATCCGCTGCCTTCACCACCGACGTCTTTCAAACTAGTTCACCAAACCCGATCGTGGACTAGTAACTAGCAAGTTCCTGCCTATATAAATCTACTAATAGTAGAGAAGAGAGAGAGGGAGGTAGGGGGAAAGGGAGAGAGAGGGAGACAAAGAAAGAGAGGGAGAGAGATAAATGTGGCTACCTATCTTCGATTATGTTTCGTAGCTGCCATCTACTTGGACTAGGGTCATATCCTGGGGGGCCTGGGGGCTGGAGGTGGAGTCGGATTTAGGTGTTGTGTTAAAGTTAAAACGTGGATGGGGGGTTTAGGAGAGGAGAGGAGAAATTTGGTAAGTTGAGGGTAGGGTCGTGGAACATAGGGACCCTTTAGGGTAAGACGATAGAGCTAGTTAAGATTCTTAGGAAGAGAAGGATCAATATTGCGTTTGTCCAGGAGACTAAATGGGTAGGTGCTAAGGCTAGGGATGTGGATGGGTACAAGTTGTGGTACTCAGGTAGTGAGAGGCATAGGAATGAAATAGGTATCTTAGTGGATGAAAGGCTTAAGGGGCAGGTAGTGGAGGTTAATAAGGTTAATGATAGGGTGATGACTATTAAGTTGGTCATTGGGGGGTTTACAGTGCACGTCTGTAGTGCCTACACACCAAAACTAAGCCTGGGCAAGGATGAGAAGAGAAGATTTTGGGAGGTTTTGGACGAGGTAATTTGAGGCATGCCTAGTTCAGAGAAGATTTTCATAGGAGGGGACTTCAATGGGCACATCGGGCTTTTGCCGATAGGGTACGATGATGTGCATGGAGGCTTTGGTTTTGGGGATAGGAATGATGAGGGAGCTGCTCTTTTGGACTTTGTGGGGGCCTTTGGGTTGGTGGTAGTGAATTCCAGCTTCCTGAAGAAAGAAGAACATCTAGTTACTTTCCATAGTAGGATAGCCAAGACTCAAATTGACTTTTTGCTGCTTAGGAAGGGGGATAGAGCTTTGTGTAAGGATTGTAAGGTTTTTTCGAATGATAATCTTGCTACCCAACATAGACTCCAGGTGATGGATTTAGTTATAAAGATGGGCAAAAAGAGAAGGGATGGGGAGGGTAGACCTAGAGTTAAGTGGGGTAGCCTAACTTCGATCAGTGCATTAAAGATAGAGGTGAAGTTAGAGGGGATAGACGCATGGGAGTATTGGGGGGACGTGGATAGTATGTGGGATAGGGCTGCGAGTTGCATTAAGAAAACTGCTAAAGAGGTTTTGGGTATCTCGAAGGGCTGGTCTGGTTGGCATCGGGGGGTTGGTGGTGGAATGAAGAAGTTAAGAAGAAGGTGGAGACAAATAAGGCGACTTACGTTAAGTTGGTTGAGAGTAAGGATGACGAGGAGAAGCGGGTAAGCAGGGAGGAGTACAAGTTAGCCAAGAAAGAGACTAAGTTAGCAGTTACGACTACTAAGACAACAGCTTTTAAGAGACTATATTTGAGTTTAGATGAGAGAGGCGGGGAAAAAAGTTGTATAGGCTTGCCAAAACTAGGGAACGTAAGGGTCGAGATCTGTACCAAGTGAAGTGCATTAAGGGAGATCATGATAGAGTTTTGGTATAGGACGTTCTAACTAAGAAAAGATGGCAGTCATATTTTTATAAGCTCTTGAATAATGAGGGGGACAGAGGTATTGTGTTAGGGGAGTTGGAGCACATCGATAAATCTCATGATTTCGGCTACTGTCGGCGTTTTACAATGGAGAAAATATGTGAGGCTATTCACAATATGCAAAGGGGCAGGGCGACGAGGCCCAATGAGATTCCGGTAAATTTTTGAAAGTTTGCTAGCAGAGTAGGCTTGAGGTGGCTAACCCATTTTTTTAATGATATTTTCAAGACCGCTAAGATGCCTGAGGTGTGGAGATGAAGCACGATGATCTCTTTATATAAGAACAAAAGGGACATTCAGAGTTGTAACAACTACCGTGGTATTAAGTTGTTGAGTCACACAATAAAGATTTGGGAAAGGGTGGTGGAGCAGAGGTTGAGGAAGATAGTGCCTATTTTGGAGAATCAATTTAGGTTTATGCCTGGTCGCTCGATGACGGAGACAATTCACCTGGTGCAGAGGATGGTACAATAATATAGAGAGAGAAAGAGGGATCTGCATATGATGTTTATCGATTTGGAAAAGGTGTATGACAAGGTCCCTAGGGAGGTTCTTTGAAGATGCTTGGAGGCAAGAGGGGTCCCAGTGGCATACATTCATTTGATTAAGGACATGTATGAGAAGGCGAAGACTCGGGTATGTATGGTGGGAGGGGACTCCGGGCATTTTCTGGTCATGACAGGGTTGCACCAGGGATCAACTATTAGTCCAATTTAATTTGCCTTGGTGATGGATGTGTTGACATGGAATATACAAGGGGAGGTACCTTGGTGTATGTTTTTTACGGATGATGTGGTTTTAATTAATGAGTCACGTCGAGGTGTCAACAATAAGTTGGAGGTTTAGAGACAAACCCTAGAATCTAAAGGATTCAAGTTGAGTAAGACCAAGATGGAGTACTTGGAGTGAAATTTTAGTGACTCGAGGCAAGAGGACGATGTGGTAGTGAAGGTGGAGTCGCAGCCGGTTTGTAAGAGGAATAGTTTTAAGTATCTAGGGTCTATGATCCAGGGTAATAGAGAGATTGATGAGGATGTCTCTCATCGTATTAGGTCAGGTTAGATAAAATAGAGGCTAGCCTCAGGAATTTTATGCAATAAGAAGTTGCCTTTCAAGCTTAAGGGTAAATTCTATAGAGCTACGATCCGGCCGGCCATGTTATATAGGGCGGAGTGTTGGCTTGTTAAGAATTCTCACATCCAAAAGTTGAAGGTGGCATAAATGAAAATGTTGCATTGGATGTGCGAATTTACGAGGGCTGACAGGGTCAGGAATGAGATTATTCGAGAGAAGGTGGAAGTAGCTTCAGTGGAGGATAAGTTGTTGGAAGTGAGGTTGAGATGGTTTGGCCACGTGATGAGAAGGGGCACGGATGCCCCCAGTTCCTAGGTGTGAGAGGTTGGCCTTAAAGGTTTTTAAGTGAGGTAGGTGTAGACCAAAGATGTACTGGAGAGAAGTGATTAGACGTCACATAGAGAAATTACAGCTTACTGAGGACATGACCCTCGATAGAAAGGTTTGGAGGAAGAGTACTACGTTAGAGGGCTAAGGTGTGTGGTCGAGTCGTAGTCTGTAAGTAGGAGGGTTAGGCGTATCTTGGTTGGTAGTTCTAGATTTGGGAGAGGGGGTTCTTTGGTTGGGTAATTGCACTTCTTTTTTATGGATGATGTTTCTCTATTATTTTATCATTTTGCTTGCCTTTTGGTCTACGGTCCTTCGTCTTGAGCTGGGGGTCTATCGAAAATAGCCTCTCTACTCCCTCAGGGGTAGTGGTATGTACTCGTACATTTTACCCTCCCCAGATCCTACTATGTGGGAATATACTAGGTTTTTTGTTGTTGTTGTTGCTTTTCTCTTTATTGTCACCCGCTTCATCTCCCCTTTCCACCATTTTTAAATTTTGAGCCCATGTAAATCATCTCCAACTTCGATCTTCAACTTCAAGTAAGTTATATTCTTGTTCTGGTTAATTTGTTCTCCATATTAATGGGGGTTTTTTTATTTTTGTTCGAATTCGTTTGTGATGGTTGAACTCGTTGGAGTTAAAAAAAATTGATTTTATTTTTTAAATAGGGCTTGATTTCACTAAAACTGGTTGTTTTTAGTTGGTATTTACTTGATTGTTGATGGATAATTGGTGTATCTCGATTATCGTTTGCGGTTGCATGTTGAAATTTCTTCATTTATTTCGTCAGAATGTGGTAAGATATGTGATTTTTGTTCAAACTTTTCTCCAATGAAATGGTGTTGTAGAAGCATGTTCATGTTGGGGATTTCTTCACTACGTATTTGATATTTGGACCCAAAAATTGATTATTTTTTTTTGAAAAAATGGGGCTTGATTTTACTTATAATTTGTGTTTTTAAGTTGGTATTAGGTTTGTTTGTGCATTATTTTTGTTGGATTTTAATCTTCCTCGACAATTGTATTGAGATTTTTTTGTCAATTTTTCTTGGTTTGCATGCTAAAAATATGGGTTCCTTTCTGTTTTTGTTCAATATAATGGTGATTTGGATACATGTTCTTTTGGGTGATGGAGTTGTTTTGGAAGAAACTTGTTCTGCAAATAGGCTTTTTTAGTGCTGCAACTGCTGCCATGTTAATAGACTGCTAGGTCGATTAGGTATTGTATTTGCTGTTATAGCTGAGAAATATTAGTTTTCGTCCGTAGATCATAACAAATGGCTAAAGGTAACAAACGTAAGGCTGTAGAAGTTGATAGGTCTGAGAAAAGAAAAGAAAGAGTAGTCGATGAATCAGAGAATAGAAATTGTAGCGAGGATGCTGGTGAAGCTTTGGTTAGAAATGAGCCGAAGAAAATAGAAATTGAGGCTAGGATAGATGAGGAAGCATTGATCTTGCTCCAGTGTGCAAGGTTTATTTCTACTGAGAGGTACGACCTTGCCACAGTCCTGGATGATGTCAGATCATTTTCGGCTAAGATATCTGTTAGGTCTTATTTGAAAATATTTAATGAATTCAAACAAGTTGTGGTTGATCAACGTCTGAAGTCTAGGTTTAAGAATTCCTGTTTTGATGTTTTATGGGACCTGCTAAAACATATGAAGTTCAACAGACAGCTTGTCCACTATACACTTCTTTGCTGAGTTGAATAGGACAACAAGCTGCATGAAATATGGTTCTGCATCAATCACAGACCTGCATGTTTTGGCCTGAAGGATTTTGCGCTAATCACGAGTTTAAACTGTGGGTGTTATCCCTATGATTCAAAATATGTCAAAGCCCTGGAGGAAGGTGAAGCTTTTTTCAAAGAAAGTGTGAAAAAAAAAGTGTAAATACTAAGAGATTGTTGAAGCTTATTAGAGGTGAGAGGCTGGACAAGAAGGATAAGTTCAAATGTTTCTTGATTTGGTTCATGCACTGCATATTACTTGCACGCCACTAGTCCAAAACCGTGGACATAGACACCATCAAGATGGTGGATAACTTGAACTTCTTTGAGAGATACCCTTGGGGTAAGGAGTCATTTACCTTGACTCTAGACTATCTAAAGAAGCGGATAGACTTCAGCAGGCAGAAGAAGACATTTGAGACAAAGGGAGTTTCATCGTTCGCGCTCTATGGATTTCCCTGGGCATTTATGGTATTTGATTATAAACCATTGAAGTAGTTTATTATATATTGTCATTCATCTATGGCATCTATAATATACTGACTCTCAGTTATATTTTTTTATTTTTTATTTTGATTACAGATTTTGATATACGAAGCCTTTCCTGCGCTCGGCAGGGGAAATGGTAAATCAACTGAAGACCTACTGCCCATTCCCTGATTGCTCAGATGGTACACCTCAAAAGGAGATAAACTAATCGGAAGTGATCCATATTTGAACGGATGGAGCACAAAGGTGTGAAACTATTTTTTCGAATAATACTTTTACCAATATTGTGTTTCTAATCAATCACATTTGCCTATTTATCTGTAGATAGTGCACCCGTACCTTATCTCCACAAACCATGAAATAAAGCAGCACTACATGAAAAAGTTCAAAGCATTCACAGATGAACCGAAGGACATATTCATCGATGGCTTGAAGGCCCATCTGGAGGGTGTGACTGCCATCACCTCATCGGAGGATGGTGAGGATGGGGATGATGATCGGGATTTGGGTGGAAAAACTATTTCAAGGCATGTCACTCGGGGTACAGGGATGAGTAAGCCGAGAGCATCAAGAAAGACATCGATGATTGAAAATCTAGAAAAGCGTGTGTTTAGGCTGGAGGAGTCGATTAAGGACATCGTTGATTTTGTGAAAGAGAAGAGGCTGAGGAGAGCAGAAAAGGAGAAGTAAAAGAAGAGAGATGAAAATGAAGGTAATATCTGCTCTATATATTATAGAAGTTGCATATTTTATATAATCCCTTTTACTTATAACAAAATCTACACCATTCTTCATCAACCGATATCTGAGTTTATTATAAATGGTAAATACTTGAAAATGCAGGTGTGCAGGTGCAAAGTCGGCATTCAGCGGAAAGGGTGTCTGCGATGACAATGGCATTAAAAAAGCGCTCCTTGAGGTAGCAGCTTTGGAACAGGCCTCGATCAATGCTGATGAGGTGATGATCCCTGAGGTTGCAGCTGTTGTAGAGAAGGAAAATCTCGATGAAGGCAATAAAGAGAAAAAAGAAGAAAAAATGAAGTTGTTTGTGAAGAAAAAAACAAAGCTGATGGATCAACTGGTATGGAGAAGGAGGATGATGATGAACGCAGGCAGGATGAAGATGATAAAAGTGAGAAAAGTGGTTGTGAAGAAGAAAACAATGAAGGAAATGAAGAGAAAGTAGAAGAGAAGAATGCAGAAGAAGTAGAGAAAGAAGAGGGAGAAGAACATAAAAAAAAGGAAAAAATAATGCACCAGAAAAAAAGGCATCGGGGAGAAAGAAAACGAAAATAAAAATGAATTTCCGAACTTAGATGAATTTCTTAATGAAGTTACTCAGGATATCGACAAGATGCAAGTGAAAGATGAAAATGTTGAATGTTGGATGACAATGAACGTACAAGTGATCATCTTATATCGATGCATCTTAATAGATCACATGATGGGTGAATGGGCTCATATTCACCTTTTATACTTTTTAGATTTTGAGGGATCAAATTCCAACATTAGTTGGTCCAACCAACTTATCATGAGAACAAGTAACATAAAAAATAATGAAGAATTTTCTAATTCTTCAATATATATTAAATACTCAGTATGAACATATTTGAGATGCCGCAATCGTTCATGTCAATTTGATGAGCTTTTATTCTAGCAAATTCTAAGTTTACCATGACATGTACCTTTTACTTAAATAAATTTCAGATTTACTATTACCTAAATAAATTTCGGATTTGCTACTTTAGAAGTAGATTTCAAAATAACTCTTCTCAATTATTCAGCCTCTTTCAGAGGTGAGTTGTGATACCTTCACAATCAAGTGCACGTTTGCATTAATAAACTTCCCATTCCCAGGAATAGAATATAATTGTGCCTTAAGCCTATCAAATTTTGATAACTTACAACCTCTTTCATGATATTGCTACATCAGAAGCACATCGAGGCATATATATCTTTCAAAGTATATCATATACTGCTACCACTTCAAGAATGAAGCAAATTGTCATCTTTCAGACTTATCATATATTGCTACCACATTCACTTCATGGAATGGAGCATATTCAATGGACAAGTTTCATGACTTTTTATCAAATATATATTATTTTTGCCTTAGCCATCGTAATATCATTAATATGGTGCATTGAGATTCAAACTCAACGTCTTATCCATTTAAAGGCGTCTTAGGCATAACTCGATGGGAATTGAACCCAACATCTTATCATCATGGTGCATTGGAACTTTTAACCCAATATCTTACCCTCCTAATGTGATGAGACTTAAATTCATCATCATATCTTTTAATAACATTGTTCTTCATGAACAAATTGAAAGCATAAATAGCAAAAGACAAATAAAATAAGGAATCACTAACCTTGAAATTACCTTTAGATTTATAATCTCACCTTATTTGGCAGAGTCTCGTGTTGATAATGTGTTATAAAATATAAAGCAAATAAGAAGAAGAATAGAAACAAGAGAGAGTAATTATTATTTCTCTTGAGGCATCTCTTGATGGGATTAAGTACAATGAAGAAAACCCCTTTATTTATAGGGGAAAACTAACCTTGAGATTTCTAACTTTTTCATAAATAAACATTTACTATATATGGTAAAGTAGACATCCACTATATATGGTAAAGTAGACATTCACTATATATGATAATATATTTATAATAATTATACATTTTAATAAGTATGGGCTCCACCATATTCAATAGAACTTAGGCATTATTATAATTAAATAGAAAAGAGAGGACTTTTATTTAAGTTCATGATTGTAATTAAATAAAAATGATTGGGCTTTTTCTTTAAAAGTTTTGTTAATGTTCAACAAGTAAAGCATTAAAGATAACTATTATGATCAGCAAGTTAATTCTATAAAAAGATCATTATATTCTTAACCTTTTTATTAATACCTTTAAGCTGCGATCTTGAAACCAATGTTTCTATTATATAGAAAAGAAATTGTTAATGTTCAACAAGTAAAGCATTAAAGATAACTATTATGATCAGCAAGTTAATTCTATAAAAAGATCATTATATTCTTAACCTTTTTATTAATACCTTTAAGCTGCGATCTTGAAACCAATGTTTCTATTATATAGAAAAGAAAGTCTTTTAGAAAGTCAAAGACGGTAAGATGTCTAATTGTCCCTTTTAGACAAGGTTTGAGAGCAATTCAATTTAAAACATACTACTATGAGATTGATTTGAAGAAATCATCTGAGTCTATTTCGCACACGTTAATCTGCTCCATGCAACTAGCCAGGTGGAGAGTAATCATTGGCTTTACTCCAACGTGTGGAAATAGGCAAAAGCTTTACATATGCAAACTTGGGAAAAACGGAAACACGGATTGATGCTTCAGATTTTGATTACTTGAGTTGCTCAAATTACTTAACCAAGACGTGCACATGTTCAATGATATCTTTTCTCCTCTCTTTATACTACGAGAACACCAAATTTGTGTTCAATAAACGGATCAAACTATCAATGAGGTGCGTGAAAACAAGGGAATTCTAAACTTTGGTAGGCAAATTTACTGACATAAATACAGGTAGATGCAAATATAGTATCTAGTGAACTTGTGAGAAAGCTTAAAATAGAGGGGGTAAAGGGGAGTTGTTGCTTTCATACTCTTCCAATGTTCAACCAAGAGAAAAGAACTCCAATTTACTAAGGGCCCAAAATCTGCAACCAAATACACAAATATTTGAAAGCTATCTTCATAATTCAAGCCAAAGAACTTTCTCATACTGTAACAATATAAATATATAACAGACAACCCGAACGACTGCAACTTTCCGCTACAACCTACTCATCACTCACTATATAATGTGTATTACTAGCATTACAGTTTGTATGATGATGTCCAATATGTACATAGAATCTGAACCTAAGCTGCTTGCATCTGGAGATGATTACTCGCAACACGTATTTCTTCTTTCATTGGTTGATCATCCGAATCCAGTTCTGGTTGATTAAGGTTCCGGACAAATTGAGTGAATGCAGGGAAATGTTCAGGAGAAAAGAAATCAGCACCCATTCTTTGATATGTGAACAAGCTCATTTCTTTGTCACCTGACAAGTTCTTCTTTATCTGTTCCAAACCATTTGCTGCATTTGCAACCAATGAGTTTTGGCCCAAGATTTCCACTCCGTGCTTTCTGCAAGATGATGTAATTTGAGATAGCACCAACTCTGGGCTCGAGAGAGATTCGTTTGGCTGGTGATTGTCCGAGAGATCCATCCCAGGCAAGATAATTTGGCACGAATGCTTTGCAAACATCTCCACAACTTCTACATAACCATCTCTGTTGGCAGTGTTATAGAAGCCGGATGTTAGCTCGCTAGGGTGGGACCGGGTTCTATACCAAGAGTGTACAAGGGGAACTTTGCCACAAATGGAGATTGGAACGTCATGGAATGTTTCAGAGGCAAGAGAAAGAAGTTGGCTTCCATGTGAAATCAGCTGCTCTGAGTACCAAGAAAGGAAAAAGTCACCATAACTCGTCTCCCAAGATCCTCCATTCTCCTTGAAGAAGTTGCTTGTCATAGGTGGTTGATCATAACCAGGGGCGTCGTGCGGACCACCCAACCCCCAAAGAGGATTCCCATTGCTTTCAGCACACTGTGTGAGAGAACTCAGCATGTATTTATCATAGCACTGGAATTCACCAGCTCCCTGATGATTGTTCATTTTGGATGGATTGTGACGAGAAGGATAACAAAGCTCGCCTTCTGGTCCTAGACCAATGGAAATGCCCTGAAAGATGACATGATGTACTAATGTGTTTAACTTCTATGCATTGAAAGATAACTACCCTTTTTTTGTGCAGAAAATAAAACATGTAACTTACTACAGCATGTTAAAATATTCTAATAGTGTAAGAAATCTTTACGTTCAGTGTATACAAGTCAAATCCAATGCAACCATAATGCTCAAAAGCTTGAAAGTTAAACTGAACAAATTCATACCGTGATTGTGGTACCCATGAATGGGGAAAACGTAGCTTTGAAGCTCTCACAGAACTCTCTGTATACTTCAACTGGAGTCTTTCCATCAAGGACGGGAACATCAGTAACAGCAAAGGAGAGACAATCTTTATAGCTTTGTCCTGATCCGTTTTTAAAAAAGATACTAGGATCAGTTTCACCAATCCGAGAAACCCATTCTGGGAGTGGAATTTTCGCTTCCTCTGATGCATGGAAGCAAAGTGACACATGAAGCTTAAGTCCCAACTTCTGGATCATTTCAGCAAGTGCAAGGTAGCCTGTCCAGTTATACTTTCCCATGGTTTCCTTCTCAACAACTCCCCACCAGATTGGGAGTTCTATGCCATCTACACCTAGTAACTTCAGCGCTTTTAATCCAGCTGCAATTGCTCTAGCATGGTTTACTGTATTAGTATTTGAAACAGCATCAAGTGGCAACCCAACAAATAGTTTCACACCGTCAGTCTGCAAGAGTGTTTCCCATAGAGCAAGACATGTCAGTATAGCAATAGAACAATGTTTTAATAAGGAAAAAGTGTAAAAGAAAACGATAAGGTCCATGGGGCTTAAAGCAAAAAGTGAGAAATGAAGCGCACACTCCCATTAAGTGCATCATGAAATTTTCGAAAGTAAGAGAATATCAAACATATATGAATTTAGTACTATGATAATCAAATCACAATTAACATAACCAATTTTAGCATCCAATAAACAATAGCGTTGGTATTAATCCAATTTCTCATTGATGTTCCTAATTATTGAACTATTCAGGACATTTGAACTTAAGTCACTCGCAGACAGTAAAACGCAAACAGTGCACTCGCCATGCTTTGCACAAGGCAACTCCACTCCACACAAATGCTAAAAATTTACCTACATTACAATGCTGTATTCATAAATTCATAAACCGAGGACTAGGAGAATTTCTAACCAAAAAAACTTATTAATTGACTGCCGGAACAATGTAAGCTGTAGTTGCTTGATTAGAATGGTAAAAACACCACAAGACAATCGCATATCAATTTTATACCAAAAGTTTGTAGTGTTAAGGACTTCAACCAAAAACATCATTTTACTTTCCACTTAAGAGCCTGTTTGGATGAGCTGGATTTAAGTAGTTTTTAAACTCAAAGTGGTGGAGCTTATTTTATATTGAACAAAAATAATTATTTGTAGTTAAAAAAAATTAACAGACTAATCAAAGAAAAACAGTTGTCAAGCCAAAATAAAGAATTGGGCAATCCCAATTATTTGGCTTAAAAGCTAATCTGGATTTTACCCCACACTCCAAAAAGCTTAAAAGAAGCATTTAAGCCCATTCAAACAGGCTCTTACAAGTTTTTTTTCTTCCTTTTTTCACTATGTTCAAAGGCATGGAAACAACCTCTTATCATATATGCAAGGGGAAGCCCTTTATTGTTTTCACAATTCATAGATACAAAGCCCCAAATACTAAAGAAAAAACAACACGACAATTAGCATATTCTATAACACCCTCAAATTTCCAAATTTTTGCCATACAAAATGAAGAAAATAATTATAACCAATACAAGAACAAGAAGATCTATCTTACCTGCTTAGGATTTCTGTTATTCTTTGATAGGACTGGTTCAGCTTGTGAACAACCAGATGCCTTCAGACTAAACCTACTCAAACATTTTCCACCCAATTTTACACTTTGGCCAACACATATTTTTGAATTTTTCAAAGAAGAAGAGATGTTCACAACCAGATTCTTGGTAAAACTACAATTCACAGCTTCTCTGCATCCCAAATCATTCCTACCAAAATTCACCTGAGAACTTCCCATCACTGAAACCTCCATAACTTTTTCCAGAAGATTCAAGAATCTGAAATTTATAATATGACTAGAAAAATTGATCTTTTGTCACAGAAAAAGGGCTTGAAATACTAAATACTTAACAATCAGTAAAGGGGGTTTCAAGTAATTGGGTAAATGAAGGATTTAGAGCTACAAAATTTGAAGAAAATTGAAGGAATTGTAGATGTGGAATGAAGATTGAAATGGATTTGGGACCAATTTATATAAACAAAGGAAAGAGGAAAGGAAAGATGAATGTGCCACGTGTCGACTCTACAGCTAAAGAAAATTCAACCGCATAATTTTAAGCTTTCTTTATTTTTTTCTCCGAATATTCTCAACTGTTACATATTAGCAACTTGCATAATAACAACCACACCAACATACTCAAACGTAATTTGAAGTAGACCTTGTCAACTTGCATAACGTTATTTTGAATATACTGTTTTGGAAATAAACTTTTTAAAAGAAAGAATGTCGATTGTTATAGATTTTTCCTTTTTTGTTTTTTTTTTTAAATTGATAGTAAGGGAAAAAAAAGATTTTCGAATGATCATTAACAAATAAAAATTTAAATAACTAATTAATTAAACTATTAAGATTTTTTCGATCTCTTCGATCAATCGCTTAATAAACTTAATTTGTTAGATTAGTGATAAGTTTTTCAATTGATGTGTTTCTTACTCTCTTTCACACCATACATGTATAGACCTAAATAACAAATACTATTAAATAAAGAACAAACACAATAATATATTTGAAATTCAATCCCATGTTCAGAACATGCAAGAGGCTATTTTTTCCCTCTGAAATAATGACAACATCTTATTTACTGAAATTATGAAATTTTTAGAAAGTATTACCTTTTTTCAGATGTTGATGTAGAATAATTTTTTGTTAAGCTTTTTTTTTCTTATAAAAATATTTAAATAAATTATGCATTTTTATATTTAATAAAATATATTTTCTTCCAAAAGTTATATGATCCTCAAAAAAATCGATTATAATAGATTCTTTCCCCTTTTATTTTACTTATATAATGAAGTACATATTATTAAATTCTTGTTCGCTACGGAGTAATGTTAAGAATAGTAATTACTGTTAGCTTGGGGGTAATGTGAAATAAAACGTGTGAGAACCACCTAAATAGAAAATCAGATGAAAACACAAAAGAAAGATGGATATTTTGTGTGGATAAGAAAAGATGAAAGGTGCACTGCTGCTGATGTCAACTAAATTGACCACCATTTATTTCATTTTTCTCACTTTTTGTACGATTTGCTTCATTTACTATAGTACTGTTTAAATCTCAATAATTCAGAAAGCATAAACAATATGTTGGGACACGTGTCATGATCCAGTGACTCTGCTGACTCACTTCCATGCCAGCTTCCTTATATTATTCAAACAAAGCACTCAGTAGATTCCTGACTGATTGGTTCTGATTGCTGATCATTAACAGTACATCCTCAAGAAATTGTGGATAAGGTTTATGCTTATGTGGAAAAAAGAAAAGATGAATGCTGATCTGGTTTATAACATAATTTTGATTTAGATTAGAGTTCGACTCAACTGTTGCAAATTCATCTTTTATTTTTGTATTATGTATAAATAAATGGGGTATAGTAATAGAGAAATTTATTTGCATCACATCTGAATTTTAAACACGATTTAAAATAACTTATGAAGATTTTTGCTTGTACTAATCTTATATTATGAGGATTTGATAATTTACAACAAATAGGATTAATTGAACCACTTTCAAAAATCAAGCTATATAACTTTGTCCTTCGTGGATGCGGGAGTGCAATCATATGAAAATACTTCTTCGACTTTTATCTTGTTTTCCCAATTATTTATCATGAGTAAATTTCTGGAATAAGATATTTTTTGGATAGGGGGGAAAAGAAAAAGTGCAATAGATCTGTTCCTAATTGATTTTAGAGTCTTAAGAATATGGCTGGCCTGTTTTTGGTAGTTGAAAGTCTCACTCAGAATAGAACAAGCCTATTATCTATTATGTCCACTAATTTTTTGAAAAATTCGTGACCAATAGGAAATTACTAGTGACTCGTTTATCTTGTATTATTGCTCATACAATTCTTATAGTATTTAAAATTTGTAATAATTCAAACCCATATAACCAAATGAAATACTTTCGATCCAATTTTTACAGTTCAAATTATTTTTTCGTTAACTATAGAAATGAAATATAAATGTCTTTGATTTTATGATGTCACGTAAAATTCAATTAATTAGTACTGTATCTTTTATTTTTTGGGTGATGTCACATAAAATTCAATTAATTAGTACTATATCTTCTTCTTTTTTTTTTTGGCCAAGTCTAACTCCTAATATTATGTAATGATCCTCAAGGTTGTTTTGTGATTTTCACTTCTATGTTCTTGTTTGATCATCCTCATAACATCGGTTAGCCGATTATGATTTTTGAGGATGGGTGACACGACTTCTGAGGTGATCGAATGCGTTTCGGGTGAGTTTAGAGTTTTGTAAGCTTGATCAAAGTTAACATTTGGGGTTGGCGAGGTCGTATTCGAGTTTTGATGACTCCATTAGGCCTAGAGGGTGATATATAACCTTGTTCGAGGATTGACACGGTTCTCGAGGCATTCAGGAGTGCTTTGGATCATTGATTCCTAGCTTTTTCTAATTAAAGCTTAGAGTTGATAAATGAGGATAAGACTCAGGTAAGAACTATGGAAGGTGACTTGGAGCACTTTCCCGTATTGATTGAGTTGCATCAGGGATCAACTTTTAGTCCATTTTTGTTTGTCTTAGTGATGAATGTACTAATGCAGCAAATTCAAGAAGAGGTGTCTTGGTGTATGTTATTTGTGGATGATGTAATTTTAATTGACAAGACTCGTAGAGAAGTTAATGCTAAGTTGGAGATTCAAAGACAGACCTCTAAGTCCATAGGGTTTAGGTTGAGTAGGACTAAGATATAATATTTGGAGTGCAAGTTTGGTGAGAAAACGCAGAAGGATGATGTGGTAGTAAAGCTCGACACTCAGGTTTGTTCAAAAGAGGGATAGTTTTAAGTATCTTGGACCTGTGATTCAGGAGAATGGGGAGATTGACGAGGATGGCACCCACCGTGTTGGTGTTGGACAGAGGAAATGAAGGCTCACTTTTGGAGTTTTGTGTGATAATAAGGTTCCTCTTAAATATAAAGGTAAGTTCTACAAAGTGGTGGTTAGACTAGCTATATTGTATAGGACGGGGTGTTGGCTAGCCAAAAACTCTTACACCCAAAAGATAAAGATGGTAGATATAATGATGTTATGATGAATGTGCGAGTTTAGTAGGAGGGTTAGAATCAGAAATAAAGTTATTCGAGATAATATGGGGGTGGCTTTGGTGGAGATAAGATGCAAAAAAACAAGATTGAGATAGTTTGGACATGTAACGAGGAGGTGCTCGAATGTCCTGGTGTGGAGGTGTGAGAGGTTATTTATGGATGGATTCAAACATGATAGAGATAGACCGAAGAAATATTGAAAGAGGGTAATTATACATAATATGGAGAAAATACAACTTACAAAGGACATGACCCTAAATAGAAAGATGTGAAGGACGCGAATAAAGGTAGATGGGTAGTAGGTCGGAGTGTATCTCTAATAATAGGTAAATGTGTTTTGTCTTGTTATCTGTGCTAGTTATCATAGTGCGTTACTTGTAGTGTCTTGCTCCTAGAATTTTTATGATGAGAGATCAAGTGTGGTACTACTTTGTGGTAGGCTTAAATTTTTATTATTATCTTTTGTTTATTTCTACCTATTGAATCTTCTTATATTATTTTCTTCTATAGAATATTTTTGTCTTGAGTTGGGGTCTTTCCAAACAGTTTCTTTACATCACCTCTGAGATGTGGTATAGACTGCATATACTTTAACCTTTCCAGACCCCACTTTGTGGGAATATACCAGACATGTTGTTGTTGTAGACTTGACGTCTTGACCACAACCAACATTTGGTCAAGACAACTTTGAAATGGTGATTTGATGATTCCAACAGGCCCAAATTGTGTTTTATGATTGATTTACACTACTGGTTTGTGTTAAAAAGATTTCAAATGAGTTTCGAGCATCTGTTCTAAGAGTTGGGTTGTTATGGACATTGTTGATATGTAGTGTCCTTCTTTAGGATTGTGAGAGGACCACTACATTCGTAAAGAAGTGGGTTGGTTGGCCTTCACATTTGTGAAGAGGGAGTTGAGCGGGTGAGGGCCAGTTGTGCATTGTGTTCGCAAGATGGACCTCGTACTTGTGAGTGTTTGGGTTGGGTCATGGCTCACATTCACGGAAAACACCAAGGACATAGACAAAATTAAATCTCATTTAGAATTTAGACTTCCAAATTCAATTTGGTGAGATTTTGTGCTCAAATTGGGATAATTTTTTAAGTTATTTTGAGATTTCATCGTGGGTGTAAAAATTCTAGTTCTCTACTTTATATTTCCCCATTGATTTTTGAATTATTTCATTGTTTAACTGTGTATGGATATTGGAATTTGGAGATTTTTCTCTTAAACTTAAGAGATTGTAATTGGTGATTGAGGGCGATTCAAACTCCATTTTCAATTAAAAAAAAAATTATTGGAGTTTCTTAATGGTTAAATTGATTTTGAAAAATAAATTTAATTTCGCCATTAGATATTAGGATTGCCTTTTGACCCATCTTTTTGCCTACATTTTTATCTTATAATATGAATATTGATAGGCTCGTAGTCTCATGAGGATCATGATTTTGATCGACGGTGAGATTTTCAAGTCTTTATGCGAAGCAAATGTGATTGTGTGACGGTTCGTGGTGCATTTTCTCGGCTTTCAAATACGATTGGATAAAAATTGGTTAATAACTTGTTGGGTAAAGCATGTTATGTATTGGCAAAAAATTGAGTTTGGAGTATGGGTTGAATTGAATTGATGTTGTGAATCTGAAATTGAGATTTAGTTAATAGATGACTTATGATTTAAAATTATATCACTATCGAGTTTTACGTAGCTTCATGTATCTTATCGAATTGGAGAGATTATTCTTCTAAGATGAACATTGTTTTGAAAACAATCTACTTAATTTAATGAAATATATCCTATGGACACTGTTTTTAAAAAGTAAAGTTGTTATTCAAGAAGGCTTGGAGTCTATGGTACTAGAGCTGACATCTATACTTATCCATACTGAGAAATCGGATAACTGATATTACTGATATTTGATATTCAAATTCACCAACTCTGGAACACTGAACAACTGAATCTGAGATCAACTCTCATCTAGCAGGAAGTCTCTAGAACACTGAACAATTGAATCTGAGATCAACCCTCATCTAGCAGGAAGTCTCTAGAACACTAACAACTGAATCTGAGATCAACCGTCATCTAGCAGGAAGTCTCTAGAACACTGAACAACTGAATCTGAGATCAACCCTCATCTAGCAGGAAGTTTCTATACTCAACGATAATGATAATGGGTAAATAAGTTCGAGAGCAACCCTCATCTCGCAGGAAGTCTCTCTGCTCAATGATAATGATAGCAATACTGGGAGGCCTGTATCTGACAGCCTCAACTTCTGCACATTAACTGAGTTCTTTTCTGAGACTGTTATTGAAACTATGGGAGTGATCATTTAACTGGCATGCCCCACTTACCACAAGTGGGATCCAACCTGTACCCCAGCTGGAAGGGTGTCAATACCGCACCACCAATAAAGACAACTGTATAGGACCCTCTACTATCAGGACCTCAAACAAGAATAGTGGGACCCTCTACTCGCAGGACAACCACCTCATCTAACCCTCTACTCGCAGGATAGATGTGTCAACCTACGCTGGCAACGTAGTTCTGGAGCATAAGGATTGCTACTACGAATCAAACCCTCTACTCGCAGGAATGTTCCCATCCTTAGCTCGCTCGGTGCTGAATCCTACTCCCAATTGAAAGACATTTAACTGGTTCTTAACTGTACTCAACTGAACTGAATCTGTTCTCACATTATGATACTTTATCAATATGACAGAGTTCGCTTGATTCTATTCTCTGATGGAGTATTTCTAATTGCCACTTACTTTTAAGATAAGTTTACCATCTCACAAAATGTACAGAGGTCTTTAACGGAGTGAATTGATATGTAAGATTTCAGAGCTTCATGGCTTGATTATTCGATAAAGAATGATTTCCGAGATTACTAAGTTTTCCCCAAGTTGTAAAACTAACCGGGAGTTCATTGTTCATCGCTCGATTGAGATTACCGTGAAACTGACTCGGCTCTAGACCAGCAGACTATTTCGGGCATACGTACCCCCAGCACACAATAGCATAAAGTACCACAAGATAGATAACTCATACACAACATGCCCATAGGCCATCATACGCAACACATAATTGAGGACTTCACACTTAGCAAATCAAATGGCCCTATTTCTCTATATAAGCATCCAATCGAATACGTGGGGAGCATGCTTTGGGTCCACAGCAAATACTACGCACAAACATCATAGTTACCTCAACAATTTATCATGGAATTCCATCATACACCCACAACGCACCACAAATTCAAGGAAATCAACTATCCATAGGAACAAAGCATGAATTTATCTTTTAAGACCTAATGAACCACAATGCATAGTTTCCTATTCTCTTAAATATTTTGTCAAACATATGGTAGACATAAGCTAAGCATATGGATATGGCATGAAATCATAATTTGGATAACAAACATGTCAAATACTTAAATTCTTTTCACATAGGCATTTTAGCAATCATCTTACATGCACCATTTAGGGCATAGGTTTAATGCTCAATTTCATGCACCACAACACCATCATCCTTCAACTTCAACATCCACATTTCTCAATTCACAATTCAACTCACATTTAGAAAATATTTGACATATCAATCAATAGTAGGGATATATAATTTCCAATAACAATTATCAAGTCATAACAAGGAAATAATGGAATAATAGTATAAATCAAGGCTTAACAATTTAAATCATCATATATTCATAATCAATTAATTTTGGACCTATTATGTTATAAAAACAAAATCTCTAGTCTCTTAGGTATTTTCACAAACACCTTACATGCACTTCTTAGGCATAGGTGGATTCATCAAGATTACAAGTATTCAATCACCATTTCATATATTTATACATCACACACCACCATAGTTTCCACAAATATACAAAGATCCCTTCTTGGATATCATCAACTTCAACAACATAATCACCAACCATCACACAAATACTACACACATATACTTCAACCAACACACATAATCATCCCACACATATATGTCAACCATCATGTGAATACTACACACATACACAATGAAAATTTAGAAAGTATAATCATATATATATATATATATGTACACATGTATCTTGAGCTTTTGAAAAAGGATTTGTGGGCTCTATGGATGAAAGGAGCCCATAGATAAACACTTGCATACCTTAGATTTCGTGGCCGGAAGAGATTGACGGAAGGAATTCTTGAATCAAAGCCTCCAATTAATTTCCCCCAATTCAAAACTCTAACCCTAACTTTATATATATATATATATATATATATATATATATATAGACACACACACACACACATATAAGAGAAATGAGAGGAAAATAATACAAGTTCTCAGCTGAATGGGGTATTTATAGAGGTTTAAAAGAGTGGTGAAAGACCAAAATGTCCCTAAGAAACAAATAAAACCCGAATCTATCCTTCAGTGATCTATCTGATAGGCTGAAGTAAATTGGCCATAACTTCTTACTCCGATGTCCAAATTGGATGAAACCAATTTTATTGGAAAGAAGACTATCAGGGTTTTCCATTGATATATAGCAGCTCACACAGTTCATTATGTACAAGGAGTTATGATCGTTTGAAGTTGTCCAAAAAAATTGCCTGGCTGCAGTATTTTTTTTCTTTCCTGCATATTGTACTGTTCACAGTTCGATCGGAATGGTCGTAGTTTGATCGGAATGGTCGTAACTCATAGCTCGAGTGCCCGTTTTTGGTGATCCACATATCGTTTGAAAGCTTATTCGATGCTCTATGAAATGGTGGGTCAAAATTCAAGAAATGACACACAAAAAAATTATAAATCATTCTCGAAGATAGGATCCCGACGCATTTACGCACAAAATTCCAACAAAATTTTTTTTTGGGGAATTACACTTAGTCACTTGAAAATGGTTAAGTATAGGTACTTTGAAGGGTATTTTTTGTTTTGAATGTGGTTTGTTTGGTGACCTAGTCGCTTGAAAATGGTTACGCGTAGGGACTGTAAAGGGTATTTTTGGTTTGAATGTCATTTGGTTGGTGACTTAGTTACTTGAAAATGGTTAATGTAGGGACTTTAGAGGATATTTTTTGGTTTGAATGATGTTTGTACAAAAGTGACAACGAGAAACTAAAAACTTGCTACTACTAGTTCTCAGAGTAATTTTGTGTTGTCAAATAGATTTGATTAGAAGGTCAAATTTCACTCTGCACCTCTTTTCATTATTATATTATACTTTTGACGTTTTCTTATTTATGAGTGGAGTAATTTAAGTAATCAATTTATGAGAGGAAAAGAAAAGGGATTTGTAAAAATTAGTTTTAGTTTAATCTTTTGTTATTACACATTGAGGGTTGTCAACAATTGTTGATAATAGATTTGTTCTTTGAAATGATGGATGATGGGTTAAGGGCTGACCAAAGGATGATGGTGGTTGTGATATCTGCTTGTGCAAAATTAGGATATTTGAGATTAGGCCAGAAGTTGCATGAATATGTGCGGAGTTATAAGTTGAACTTTGATGTATTTCTTGGGAATGCATTGGTGGATATGTACTTAAAATATGATGAACCTGATGTTGCTCTTAGTTAAGTGTGGTCACTTGAGAAGTGCATTAGCGAGTCTAAGTGTAGTTACCTGAAAGGTGGGCTTGTATCTTGAATATAGTGAAGTGTGGTCACTTGAGAAGCGAGTTAGTGACTTTAAAATATTTAAGTGTAGGTACTTGAAATATGAACTTGTATTTTGAATTTAGTTAAGTGTGGTCACTTGAGAAGTGCATTAGTGAGTCGAAAATATTTAAGTATAGTTACTTGAAAGGTGGACTTGTGTTTTGAATATAGTGAAGTGTGGTCACTTGAGAAGTGAGTTAGTGACTTGAAAATATTCAAGAGTAGGTACTTGAAATGTGAACTTTTCATTTTGAATTTAGTTTAGTTTGGTAACTTGTGAAGTGACTTACTGACTTGAAAATGTTTAGGTGTAGGTACTTGAAATGTGAACTTTTTATTTTGAATTAAGTTTAGTTTGATAACTTGCGAAGTGAATTAGTGACTTGAAAATGTTTAGGTGTTAGGTACTTGAAATGTGAACTTTTCATTTTGAATTTAGTTTAGTTAGGTAACTTGTGAAGTGGCTTAGTGACTTGAAATGTTTAAGTGTAGTTACGTGAATTATGGATTAGTGACTTTTGTTTTGAATTTAGGTACTTGAAATGTGAACTTGTGTTTTGATTTTAGTAAAGTGTGGTCACTTTAGAAGTGAATTAGTGACTTCAAAATATTTAAGTGTAGGTACTGAAAACATGAACTTTTCATTAGAATTTAGTTTAGTTTGGTAACTTGTGAAGTGAATTAGTGACTTGAAAATGTTTAGGTGTAGGTATTTGAAATGTGAACTTTTGTGACTTGAACTAATTACTTGAATGTGATTGATTGTATAGATGAAACCTGATTATTGTTGGATATATCAACGAAATATTGATAATAGAATGGTTGATGCTGAGATTGAAGATGCGGATGATGAGTTGTAGTTTTTAGTCTTTTGTATGTTTTATAGTATGGATTTGGAACCTCGATAAATTTTATAAATAATTTTAGTTTTAATGTTTGTATTCTTATGGTGGTTGGTTGATTGTATATTAAATGATTGGTGGGTCGTATTATAAATAATTTGATTTGATTTTTTATGTTTGTAAATGATTGGTGGGATGTATTGTAAATAATTTGATTTTTAATGTTGTATTTTGAGAAATTTTTAATATTATTTTTTACAAAATTATCAAAAAAACCGACCACATATGGTAGGTTTTTCTGAATTTTTTTTACAAAAAATCAACCACATGTGGTAGGTTTTTTTGATTTTTTTTTTTTACAAAAAAACAACCAAATGTGGTAGGTTTTTCTGAAAATTTTTTACAAAAAATCGACCACATATGGTACCTTTTTTTTGAATTTTTTTATGTGGTAGGTTTTTCTAAAATTTTTTACAAAACACCTACCACGTGTGGTCGGTTTTTATTAAAATTAATAAAGTAATTTAATAAAAAACTGACCACTTGTGGTCGATTTTTTTCCCTAAAATTATTTTTTTAATTTTAATAAAATAATAATAAATTTTAAAAATAAATATATATTTTTAAAAAAATCGACCATATGTGGCAGGTTTTAAAAAAGCTACCATTACTTTTCCGACCACAAATTTTGGTCGGTTTTGTGGTCAAAAATGGGGAAAACTGATCACAAGTGGTCGGTTTTTGTGGTCTTTTTTCCTCTTTTTTTTAGTAGTGGGTGTATATTAGTAGGATCATTGGCCAATACATTATATTAATATTGCATTTCATATTATCATTTTGCATTGCTCCTTATTGAATGTCTTTATTGGATTCTTGTAATGGCTCAACTCGCTAGTGATACTATTCACTCTCGCCTAAACCCGCACGACTTTAATACATGTCACTAGGGGGTAAGGCCAACTTATTTATAGACCCAACATCTCTCTCCTATAGTTTGTCGATGTGGAACTTTTTATCATATATTGGGTTTGAAATTCGGGGGGCGGGGGGGAATTAAAAAATTTCTTTGAGTCGACTGATAAACCTTCAAGTCGACTTACATGCAAATCAGTACACTTAACCGAACAAATTAGATTTAAATGAATAAGCAAGTAAACAAGTAATTGAAATAGATGCATAGAGATTTATCTTGGTTTGGAACACCAATGTGGTGCCTACTTGCAGTCCCCTTGGGTTTCAAAGTTTCCTTAGAGCTTTTCAAAGTAGTGTCAAAGTACAAGTGTAGTGAATAAGTTTTGAATTTAATTTTGATTTTTAGATCTTATGACACAGCCCCAATCAATATGACTAAGTTGAGTCGATCTTACTCTTGTGTAACTATTGTAAACTAAGAAATACAAAGCTTTATTGAGACTAAGATTGAGACACACTAAGAATTTTCTTTGAAGTTGCATAAGTGCTTCGACCTTCAGTCTTTTCTTTTATACCCTTCAGTTGTTTCGGCTTCGTTTCTTCATAAGAAAATCCAAAGGATTTCTTCTCAATCAAAGATTTGAATTGATTTCTTGATTGAAAGATTGCATCATATAGTATGTCAATATATGGTGCAACCTTCTTTTCACAGCCATACATGTCCATATCAAATATATCCATGTAGAGGGTGTCATCTTCTTTCCTTTTTGCTTTGTCATATAGATGTTATTGTGATTAATTTGTCTTTCATATGCCTTATATTTGGGGTTCTAATGATATCCATGATTTATGCTATTCCAAGTTCAGTGTCAGCTCATTTGTGAGTGGATGCTTGTTTCTTTGTGCGAGATATTCTTAGAGATTGTAGGAGATCCTAGATTGATTTCTTAAGGATCTTTTTTTATGTGACTGTATCTTTAGTGTATCCTCCAAGATATTTATTTATTATTTTGTCGTTATTAAAACACATTATGGGAGTATGGGGATAACAATCTATCCTTTTTTTTATAATGACAAACAACAAACATCAATTGACTTCTTTGTTCCTATAGTCGATTTGATCCCCCTTTCTTGCTGGCTCCCTTATCTTGGAGCATCAATTGACTTTTATTTTTTTGTAGTGGATTTGCTCATCTTGACTCGAAAGCCTCTTTGATGTTTTCCTGACTTGAAAGCATCTCTAATGTTTCCCTCTTCTCACCCTTTTGACATAATAAAAAAAGCAACACAACAAACAAAACATACAGGCAAATAGAAACAACAGTCACATAGCATATAAGCAGTCAAGGTACTTAACCAAAAGACATGTGGCAGACAGTGTTTAAAATTATTTTACAACCCAAAAGAAAAAAGGGCAGGAGCCCTTTTTGAGTACCAGTCATTATTTTAAATATTGGCAAAAAAATAGGTAAGAGTATTATGCATGTGTGATAGAAACGCTTATAGAATTTCTTGACATTCTTTGAAAAGAAGGAATATGAATTCTGGACTGATATTCCAAAGTCGTCATTTGAGGAGATGGTTTCAAACTTTATGGATTCTATGCGAGTAAACAACTTATTAAATATCTTGACGTCTTCCTGCTTGAATCCGTCAATAGTCAACCACACTTTGCCTACATCAGTGCTTGTGTCCTTCCCTAGCTATAACATCTTGGAAGTCGACTCTTGAAGTAGTATCCATTCTTCCTCAATTGTCTTTAGTCGATCCTTGAGCTCCTCCAATTCCTTCAACACAGGAAGGATGGGGTTAGATACTGACTTGCTTACTATAGGAAGATTTGATTTTGCTTTTGCGGAGTCCTTCTTACCCTATTTATTTTCCACCAAGACGTAGCCCATGTTGGCGAAGGTCTTGGAATCATAAGTGGCAGAGACTTCCACCATTGGGTATGCACATAGATTAATGGAATAATATAGGAGGATTCTGATAATCTGCAGTCCATAAGGCAGATTAGCGGAGGCATGATCATCGGTAGCACGTTCAACCATATATTCTCAAAATCAAATGACCCAATTTATCTTGTATTTTTTTGACTATGCAGTATAACACAAACACATCTCGATACATTGCTAAGAGAGCTTTTTCTGAGAATCAGTGTGGTGGCGATGATATGAGCCATGATACAATACTTAAAGCAGAGAGAAAAGGGACCAATGTTGGATGAAATTATGTCCGGATCAGACACAACCATTTTTTCTTCCTCAAAGCTGACTTCAAAATCTTCGGGCTAGGAGTTATTCATAAAGGGAATTACCCTGAAGAATTTTGTATCAAAAACCTTTTCAAACAAAAAATCATTGAGTATGATTCTTGTGCCAAGAACAAGAGTTTCCATTTCACTACTGTCTGGAGAAAGGTAGAGGTTTGCATAGAACATACGAGCATGGTCCTCATACACTTCAAGTCCACAGAGACCAAAAACTAGAGATGAGTCTTGAAATTTAAAAAAGAAACTTACATTGAAATGTGATTTGTTTAATTAAGAGAGATTCACTATTCGACCGAGAGTAATTGAGCGGTTTTTAAAAGTTGTAAACTTGTCTCTTTGTGAACCAGTCCAAAATTTATGCATTTCTTCTGAAGGGAGAGGATCTAGATGAGTTGAACAAGGTTTCTTGACTGATGAATTGGGGCTTGGGGAAAAGCATTTTTAAGTGATAGGTGAGTACCGAGAATGCAAAGAGAATTTATCAGAAGAGCTGGAGATAAGGACAGGATCATGACTATCAGAGTGAAAGTGATAGTAAGGAAGGGCTTTGGTGAGATTGGCCATGGAAAGAGTTCTGATCATTTGAGAGAGACAAAATATGGACAGGGGTTTTAAAAGGGGAAGAGGGAGATGAAGAGGTGGTATATGAAGCAGGGAAAAGTGAATAGGGGAAAAGTGAAAAGATGAGAAGTGAATAGAGGCGACTGCTGAAGTGAAAGGACAAAAAATGTGTGTTAGGGAGATAAAATGGTTAAGAAGCGGTAATTAAAGAGGGAGAGAAAAGGTGGTGTGGAAAGAGGTAAAAATACTGATGATGCTAATTCAAAAACAGGTTTACCAAAATTAAAAAATTACAAGTCATTAAAGGGTAAAAATAATGAGGATGTTAAAAATAAATTTACCAAAACTAAGGGTTACAAATCATAAATGTTGGTAATACCAAGCCTTTTTCGTAAATAACAAAATATTTTTTCTAACAAAGGTTTAGTAAAAATATTTGTCAGCTGATTTTTGGAATCAACAAATACTAGGGAAAAATTGTCGCTTTCTACATGATCTCAAATAAAATGATATTTAATGTCATTGTGCTTAGCTCTAGAATGATGCAACGTATATTTAGATAAGATAATAGCACTAGTGTTGTCATACATTACAGGCACAAATTCAAAAGACAAATTAAAATCAAGTAATCGATGCATAATTCATAGAATTTGAGTGCCGCAACTTCCAACGACTATGTATTCAGTTTCAGTAGTTGCTAGAGCAACTAAAGTTTGCTTCTTGCTATGCCATAAAATCATGGCATTACTAAGAATTTGAAATGTTCCACTAGTGCTTTTTCTATCATTCTTATCACCTACAAAGTCAGCATCTGAATATCGAATTAAGTCAAAATGAGAGGAATGAGGGTACTATAGTCCAATATCTTATGTTCTGATGAGTTATCAAATAATTCTTTCTACGGCAGTCAGATGAGACTCTTTGGGAGCAGACTAGAACCTTGTACACTTACACACGCTGAACACGATATCTGGTCGGCTGGCGGTTAAGTAGAGGAGTGATTCAATCATTCCTCTATATGTATTTTTATCAATATCTTTTTCAGATGAGTCTGAATGAAGATTAGTGAAGGGACTCATTGGTGATCCATAGGCCTTTCCCTTTTTCATGCTAAACTTTTTGATAAGTTCCTTCATATATTTGGCTTGACTGATAAAAGTACCTTTGGGAGTTTGCTTGATTTGTAATCCCAAGAAAAATGTGAGCTCATCCATAAGACTCATTTCAAACTCTCCTTTCATTAAGTTTGCAAAATTCTCACACAATAAAATGTTAGGACTACCAAAGATAATATCATCAACATAAATTTGCACAATGAGTAAATTAGAGTCAAGCTTTTGGGTGAAAAGAGTTGTATCAATTTTACCTCTGTGGAAATTATAGTTTAACAAGAAAGTACTCAACCTCTCATACCAAGATTTTGGAGCTTGCTTGAGATCGTAGAGTGCTTTTGATAGTTTAAAGACATGATTTGGATAAGATAAATTTTCAAAGCCGGGAGGTTGTTTTACGAAAACTTCTTCATGGATAAACCCATTTAAAAGACAATTTGACATCCATTTGATATAATTTAAAGCATTTGAAGGCAGCAAAGCTAACAAAATTTGAAATATTTCTAACCTTGCTACAGGAGCAAAGGTCTCGTCATAATCAATACCTTCTTGTTGGGAGTATCCTTAAGCTATAATTTTGGATTTATTTCTGATAACCTTACCTTCTTCATTTAATTTATTCCTGTAGACCCATCTGATTCCAACTACGGAGCAGTTCTTGGGTCTTTCAACTAGATTCCAAACTTGATTGTATTTAAATTGTTCTAATTCTTATTTCATGGCCTCGATCCAGGACTCATCTTTAAGGGCTTCATCAACCTTCTTAGGCTTAATTTAAGATACAAGAGGTTGTAGCCGACTCATCGTTTAGAAGCTCAGGAGTTATGTTTGCTTTGGCTCCTGATTGTAGATCATTTACTTCTCTTCGTCAATACTCAAACTCATAAGAGAGTGTTTAGCTTCATCAAATACAATATGCATAGATTCTTCAGCACATAAAGTTCTTTTTTATAGACTCTATACGCACGACTGGTGGAAGAGTATCCAAGAAAAATACCTTCAGCACTTCGTGGGTCGAATTTTCCTAAATTATTTTTACTGTTGTTATGGATAAAGCATTTAAATCCAAAAGGATGAAAGTAACTTATGTTAGGCTTTTTCCCTCTCTATAGCTCATAAGGAGTTTTTTTTAGGATAGGTCTAATGAGACATCTGTTGAGAATGTGACATGCTCTGCTTACTGCTTCTGCCCAAAAATAATCTGATAGATTATGTTCTAAAAGCATGGTTATTTTAGTTTCTTGCAGCTATTGTTTTTTTCATTCCACCATACCATTTTATTAGAGAGATCGAGGAGATGAGAAGTTTTGAGAGTATCTATTCTGACCATAGTATTCCTTAAAAACTCTATTTTCAAATTCTCCTCCATGATCACTATGAAATAGGTAATGAAATGTCCTGCTTTTCTTTGTACTTTTCTACAAAAGATCTCAGATTTAGTGAATACTTCATGTTTGCAAGCAAGAAACATTACCCAGGTAAAACGAGAATAATCATCAACAATAATAAATACATTTCTTTTTTCATCAACTCTTGCGATCTTGATGGGGCCAAACAAATCCATGTGTATTGTTTGAAGGGGTTTGGCGGCAGTGACAATGTCTTTAACTTTCAACGACGTCCGAGTCTGTTTACCCAATTGGTAAGCATCATAGATGTGATCGTTTTCAAACTTGAGTTTTGGCAGACCTTTCATCAGTTCAAATATCAAGAGTTTATCAACGGCATGCATACTAACATGTCCTAAGTTTTTTGTGCCTCAACCAAGTTTCGTTGGTTTTCACAGTGAGTCAAGTTAGAGTAGCAAAGTAAGGATTATGAAGAACATAAATATTGTCAATACGTTCAATGATAAGATAAATGCCTCTCTTTTTATGTTTGATAGAGGTCTCCCAGCTTTGAAGGAGACTCTGAATCCTACATCGTATAGTTGACTGATACTGAGCAGGTTGTGTTTAAGTCTGCCATGGGATATACTTCAATGATTTCGCATGAGGAGTTGAGCTTCACTGAGTCGACTCTAATGACGTCACCTTTGGCATTATCACCAAATTTGATTGATCCTCCTTCTACTTTCTTTAGAGAACAAAAATTATTTTTATTCCTGTCATAGTCTGGAACAACCGCAGTTGATGACCCACATTCTTTTCCTATAGTTTTTATGAATATGTCCCTGCAAAACAAGAAGATCAATTTTGTTTAGGTACTCAAGTAGTCCTGGGTCCTTGAGGGTTAGATGTATTTCCTTTGGGTCTCCAAACCCACACACCTTTATATCTTTGTCTACAGTTATGTGATTTGTGTTCCTTCTTACCACAGGTGTAACAGACTGATCTTTGAAAAGAAAAGGATGTGTTAGCTGACTCAAACGAACTTGATTTTGTTTTAAAAGAGTTAGATCTTATGGAACTTTGATTTAGTCATTTTCCAATGCTGTTTAATTGTATTTTCACATGATCAAGTTCTTCTTGAAGTAAGTCAGATTTGATTTGACATGCTTTAAGTTTAATTTGTCAGTTCCTTCGTTCCTCTTCAAGCTTTCGTTTTAATCGAGCTTCCTAGTTTTTTTTTCTTGAGCAAGTTTATTGTATTCATTAATAACCTTTTGAAGTTCATCAGTAATCATATCAAGATTTTCTTGAAGACTATTGTAATTATGACAATTGTAGGGTCTTACCTCACTTGATTAACCTTGTGCCAAAAAGCATATCTTGGCTGCTTATGTTTCTTCTTATGTTTCATCTTCATCACTCCATGACTCAAAGTTTTTGTGTTTTCTAGATGATCTTCTCCTCAACTCTGGATAGTTTTGTTTCATACGACCTAGCTTTCCATAGTAATAACAACGATCATTATTCCTTGTGAATTTATTATTTTTAAACCCCTGTGGTCTCTGTTGCCTTTGTTTCAAAATCTGCCTTACTCCACAATTTATAAGAGACATACCCTCACTATTATCTTCTTCCAGAGATTTTTTTTCTCTTCAGTTGTTACAACATTGAAGGCCACTGGTTTTTTTTCTCATTGTTGTACCTGTTGATATAATTTTATTCATAGGCAATAAGATTACCTCGTAGTTCGTTATAGGTCATATTGTGGAGGTCTCCATCTTCTAGAACGGCAGCTTTGGTCTCGTATGCTTTTGGAAGGCTTCTCACGAGTTTTTGAACTTGCAGACTGTGTGGATAGATCATCCCTAATGACTTCACTTCACATACAATTTTACTGAATCTAGCAAATATTGATTGCACACATTTATTTTCTTCTATCTTTAAGAGCTCATACTCATTAACCAGAGCATTGATTTTTGCCTTTTTGACTTTGGTGGTTCCTTCGTAAGTTACTTCTAATTTGTCCCACATTTCTTTTGCAGTTTCATAGGTTGATATCTTGTCATATTCTTCACCACTAACTGCACAAAGAAGCAAACTTATAGATTTTGCATTAGTTTAAATTACCTCTTGTTGTTCCTCGGTGACTTCAAAGTTTTCAAAGTCTTCCACGTCAGCACTACTTGATTCCTTGTCTTTTTGGTTTTCTTTCAGTCCTGGAATGGGCTTTGTTCCCTTCTTGATGACAATCCAGGCCTGGAAAATATTTGATTGAACAAAGATTCTGAATCTATTCTTCCAATAGGAGTGGTATTTTAAAGTATGGTGGTCTTGTGGAAAAGTGCTTGAAGAAGGGCACCTAGAATTTGATAGTTTTCCATTGGATCTTTACTCACGTGCGGTTAAGCAACATTGTTAGTAAGACCCGTTCTGATAACAATTGAAATTCAAGAGAAGAGATGGTGAATTGAAAAATTCCTTTGAGTTGACTGATAAGTATTCATAGTCAACTCACCTATAGATCAGTATACTTAACGGAACAAATTAGATTTAAATAAATAAGCAAGTAAACAAGTTATTGAAATAGATACACAAAGATTTATCTTGGTTCAAAATACCAATACGGTACCTACTTTCAGTCCCTTTGAGTTTCAAAGTCTCCTTAGAGATTTTTAAAGTAGAGTCGGAGTACAAGTGCAGTGAACAAGTTTTGAAGCTTATTTTGATTTTCAGATCTTGTGACACAACCTCAATCGGTATGACTAAGTTGACTCGATCTTACTCTTGTGTAATTATTGTAAACTAAGAAGTACAAAGCTTTATTGAGACTAAGATTGAGATGCACCAAGAATTTCCTTTGAAGTTGCGTAAGTGATTCAACCTTCAGTCTTTTTCTCTTATATCTCTCAGCCGCTTCGACTTCTTATCTTCATAAGGAAACCCAAGAGTTTCTTCTCAATTAAGGATTTCAATTGATTCCTTGATTGAGGGATTGCACCATACGGTATGTCCATATCAGATATGTTCATATATGATGAAACCTTCTTTTCGCAACCATACATGTCCATAGCAGATATATCCATGTAGAGGGTGTGATCTTCTTTTCTTTTTGCTTTGTCATGATAGATGGTATTGTGATTGATTTGTCAGTCATCTGCGTTATATTTGGGTATCTAATGAAATCCGTGATTGATATCATTCCAAGTTCAGTGCCATCTCCTTTGTGAGTGGATGCTTGTTTCATTGTGCGAGATATTCTTGGAGATCCTAGATTAATTCCTTAAGGATCCTTTTTTATGCGACTGTATCTTCAGTGTATCCTGCAAGATATTTGTTTATTAGTTTGTCGTTATTGAAACATATTATGGGAGTATGGGGCTAACAGGGTTGTCACATACACTCCTTATATATTTAGCATCTTTGTTGAGTTTTTTCCCACTGCATGGGATTTGTCTATAATTAGAATTGAGGTTTACTCCAACTTATCGGGATTTCTCTAAATTCAGTTTAAACTCTAACCAACACCAACAAGGATGACACATGAGGGGCTCTGTTATCATTTGTAACGGCCTAACCTGCTAATGATATTGTCCGCTCTAGACCTAAGCCTACACGACTTTAAAACACGTCACTAGGATGTAAGGCCTTTTTACCTTTATACCTAACTTATCTCCTACGTTGTTGATGTGAGATTTCTTATCCTAAGTTGGGGTGTCACATTTCTTTTGAATACATGGTTCTAACATTCTTTGTATGATATACTTATTGCTCTTGCTCGGTTGACTTATGAGTACGTATCCATATTTTTGTACTCATACTACTTTTGCGACATCTTCGCTGAAACAGATCCTAGTAATAGCAGCCCTCGTTGACCCTAATCGTTCGAAGTTGTTTCTGATTTGAAATTATGGTGATCTCCTTGTGTTCAAAGTCATGGTCCAACTTCATGTGTGTTTCCTTTCTATCTTTCCTATTTCATAGAAATTTTGATGTACTAGAGTTATATTCGGCATCTATAAGACCTTGTACCGATGACGCTAAGTCTTGAGATGGTTTCATTTCTACATTTCGTAATTTTAATTATGAAAGGGTTGTAAGGCTTATTATCTTACTGCTTATTTCTTCAACATTTATTTATAATGTTTTTTATGCTGGTGAAAAGTTGGCTTACCTATACCGTGGGTTAAACTAGATTTCATCATAAACTTTGATTTTGGGTCGTGACATATTTTAAGACTAGCTTCTTTTTAAGCACGTAGATATGATATATTTTACTATTGTGATGCATGCGGATATATAACGTATTCTGCTACAAATATATTATATACATATGGCTACACTTATTTACACACACAAATATATTATATTTCAGTATAACTATGTGTTTGAATACAATTTGTTCCACTACATTTTGAAATTTAAATGCTGCTACATTCACAATTAAGCAAAACCTCGCCATGTATAGTATTTTGGGGTGAAACTACAGCTATATTATAATTTTTTCCTATATATAATATATGAGGATTGAATGTAGGTTCCACAGAGGCCAAGTCAACCCAATACAACTTGGCACGTCCTGAATTATTTGCTTGTCATTGACGTCTATGTTTCATGATTAATGATTAATGCACTCAAGTGGAGTAATAATTGAACACCTAGCTTCCTCCCCCAAATTATTACTAACAAACAACTACTATATTATTTTAATTAAGCAGAATAATTTGAATTTGTTACCTAATCAACACGAGACTATGACCTCGATTCTATGTTGTTTCACATAATTCACAAGTAATTGTATCTTAAATTAATTTTAGATTGCAATAATATGTGTGTCCAAAATCTTCTGGTGAATTGCATTTCATGACTAACCAAATTAAAAGTTTTCAATCCACTTCTAGTTCTTGAAGTATAGTAATATTTATTAGTTGCCTCCACGGGTTTGTTGGTATATATGTAGTGGCGGATCTATCTTCTTATTTATGTAGTGGCGGGTCTATCTTCTTCTGAGCGAGTTGCAGAGCTATTTTTTCTTTCTTTTATTCTATCTGTCTTGCTTGATTGGTTAAAGCATTTTTGAGTGCTGATGGTACTCCTTTGGATGGTTTAACGCGACTAGCAGATTACGCAGTGTTCAATCAAATAATTGACACTGATTACGATTTGAATTGTCTTCCCGGCTCAATGGAAAGAAAACCCCGTTCTACAATTCATCAAGACGAAACTCATGTCTTTCCTCCAAATACCATTTTCTTTTCCTTAGCCGACGAACAAAACAACGAATTCAACCGCAGATACCTTTTAGCTAGCGCATGCTAAAAAGAACAAGTAAATACCCGTCTCATGTTTGACTCTATCTGTAATGTTGATTGTCCGTGAAAAAATCTTCTCTGTGAAAATTATTTTTGTTCATTTTCTTGCGTTTTGTTTAATACAAATTTAAAGAACATGCATGACATTTATTAATGTTAGCGTTGATTAATGAGTGAGATACATAGAATGTTCTGGTGGTCACTACTGGAAATTACCCCTATGGCAACGAACTTTTTGGCAACGGTTAACAAAGCGTTGCAATAGGTGGTCTATTGCAACACTTTCAAGCGTTGCCAAAAATAATTGTTCTATTAGCTACAATTTAACCCTATAACTGTCGCTTTTGACATTAAGCGTTGCAATAGGTAAATGAAATAAGCTATTGCAATGCTTATAATTTTATTCCCTCCATTTCACTGCCAATTTTATTCAGTCCGCCAAAAATAAAGTCTTTTTATAATACTAAAACATTTCAACACTGCCTCTACGGACGATCCAGTACTACTCAGTGCTTAAACATTTCAACACAAACACAGCTACAAAAGAGTGATTTCAACACTGGTGCCAGTGATGAGCTGCGATTGCGATTAGGGGAAAAGAAGAAGAGGGGAAACAATATAGTTCTGAGGCACTTTGCAATTAGGGCTAATTTTGTTTCAGGTAAGTTTGTTCGATTGATTTTTGCGATTAGTGGAAATTTACGTTTTTTGGACCTTCATTTTTCCTGCTTCGTTTGTGGGGTTTTCACTAATTGTGTATATCATTGTTCTTTTGAGATTACTTGCTTGTGGGTGTTAGGTATTTCAGCTATGTTTGCTGTTAATTTCTCTAATTTTAATTGTGGGTATTCTGTATTTCCTTGAATTTGGTGTACTTTTTGGGTTTCTAAATTGTGGGTATCTTACAGTTTCAATTTTTGCTTGATTTGAGATCTAGGGAGTTTTCTTTAAAGAGGGTCATGAGACTGTCGGGAGCTTTTATCTCAATGTCTGAAATGGTTTCTGATTCTTCTGAAGTTGTTAGTGTTGTGTCTAAGGATTTAAAAGAGCTTTTGCAGTCTGATTCTGATGAAATTCCTAGGAGTTTGAAGCAGTTACCTAAAATTGCAAGATATGAGGAATTTTCCAATTCTGTGGTTAGAGTTTCGCTGGCTCTAACAGTTGGGATATTAAGGGGGTATGGGAGTGAAAATAAGAGTGAGATTGAGGAAGTGGGTGCTTCAAGTTTTATTGATATGGATAGAATGATGAGTACTGTTGGGACAAGATTTGTTTCTGTTGTTGTTGGTAGCTTTGCAAGGAACTTGGTTTTGGGATGAGGGGTTGAATGGGAATTGTCAGTTTTTGGTCCCGTATATGAAGGAGAATTCATCAGAAATGCCATGATGGATTGATGTGGTTTATACTGATAGATGTAAACTAATGATTGCTGATTGTATCCAGAGATTCCTAAGATACTAACCAGCTCATTTGGGGAATAGGATAGGATTTGTAACAATACATTTGGAAGTCAAGTATGTGGTCATCCATTTCATTCTAATTTTGTCTTTTGCTTGTAGCTTAATTGGTGGTGTTTGGCCACTTTGTGAGCCTAAATTATTCCATTTGGTACATACAACCCCTATTAATATACGTGACAGGTAACTCTGCCTATAAGACTTAGACAGATAAGATTAAATCACTTAGCTTGCCTCGATTGAGATTTGAATTGTGGTCTTATTTGATTATAGTTTTTTTGGATTGATTTCTTGTAGGTTCTAGTTACACTACTTGGGTTCACTGATATTGTTATTGTTGGTTCACATTTTTGAATAGTCTAAGCAACCTAGATAAAAGATATCGTTAAGTTTGCAACCTCAAAAACCTAATAATTTTGTTTTTCTATTCGGTGACGTGTTTTTAGTATGGATTGCTTATGTCTGTTAAACTGTTAAAATTTTTGGGTGATCTGATGGTACTTTAGGGTCTGTTTGTTTTGACAGTGTTGGTTTTGGATGAGTTGTATCTGAATAGAGCTGACAGTGTTGGTTAAAAAGAATTATCGTTTGTTGGTTTTTACTTCTGATTCTTCCAAGGAAGCTACGGAAGGAATTGCTTATCAGTGGAGATACATGGTTGAAAATGAGCGTAAGTGCTAAATCAGTGTGCCCTTTTTGGTGATTTTAGTTTTGTGGGATGGTTCTTTAGCAATCATATGTGGTAACGATGTTTTAGCTGGAGACCCTGGAGTGGCACCTGGATCATGCTCCAGTCATAAGGAATCGAAACCACTTAATTCCAGAAGTGCCTCTCTGTTTCTAATGAATTACTTTCCCACAATTGCTGTACAAAACGGAGCCTGCAAAGAGCATTCAACTCAACTTGTTGATACTGCTGCTGCCGGTTACAAAGCAGCAGGCAACATGATGCCCAATTATGTGGCAGTAAACTTTTACATGGTATTGAAATATTTACTTCTTACCGATGCTGGTGCTATTACTAAAGATTTTCAATGCTGACTGATGAAAAAATATCCTATACAGAAGTAATGGAGGAGGAGTTTTTGATGTTTTAGATCAAATGAACGGTCGGACACTGTGTGGTTGCCCTACGGTCACAGCATGCCAGGTTTTCTATCTTTTCTCACATACTGAAATATTGGATAGTAGTTTTAGAACTGTAAACAAGGGTCCATATGACAAAGGTTCACTCTATGAAGAGAGTTAGGTGGAAGAACCATAATTGAGCATCTCTTTATTAGCTGATTATGAGCTTGAATTATGTTGCCTGTAAGTGATGCAATTTTTTCAATACAGACAGTAGGAGAAGGTAATGTACTT